>NC_134103.1:1447636-1720136 GCF_000715075.1 Nicotiana tabacum
ACCATTGTGCCTCACTACACTGGTCAATCTTACCACAAACTCACTCCACCTCTTTGGATTTTCAGCAAGCAACTCTCCCTCTCTTGATTTGGACTAGGTTATTTAGTGTGCCATTTGCTCTATAATAATTATTTAGTTTACTTTTACTATTGCTTTGTCTTTACTTTGATTCCTAGCTTTCTTTACTGAATGAAAGTATTATTTTTTCTAATTTTGCCAACCGATCCCTTGTAGATATCATGTAAATATATATTAAAATATTAATGTATAATATACATATTTTTATATATAATCAATGTATATTTTTTATATATTTAACTAGCGAATGTAATTATTTTTAGCCGACCGTCCAAATATATTGGAGCGGGTCAGGGTCGTTGGATATTTTAAAAGATACATGTGGGTATATTTAATACAAATAGTACAAGTGGCGGATTAAGAAAATGCCACATGGCGAAATTAAAGTAAAAAAATTGACCAGGTTAGTATGTCATATATAGGGGTAAGTTTGAGCTAAAAAACAAATGTTATGGGCATTAACGGAAGGTATTTCTGAGCTATTTTCAACACGTTAAGGGTATTGTTGGCCCTTCTGTTAGATATAGAGGTAAGTTTGAGCCCAAAAACTAACGTTAAGGGCATTTATGACCCAATAAGTGGAAGGAGGCCAAAATTGAGTCATTTTCAATACCTTAGGGGCATTTTTGGCCCTTTTCCGTATATAAAAATATGTATATTATACACTAATATTTTAATATATATTTTACATGATATTATTTTTAGGAGAAATTATACGGTGTAGTTTTCTCTTCAAATTTTGCAAATCTTAATAAGTTTAACAAATATAAATTTTAATTTGCAAATATAAAAATGATAATGTTCTATTTATATGATTCTAAAGGAGAAGAAAATAAACAGATGGAAAGAAAATTATTTAAAACCTTTAATTATATACATATCCAACTGCATAGCACATTAATGGACTTCACATGATCTTTTCAATGAGAACTAATAGTGTTTTAATATATAACGATAGAGCTAAAATATTAACAAAAACCGTCGTTCCATTGTCAAATTTGCTTAATAAATTCGAGTTATAGATCATAATTAATAGGAAAAACTACACCTTATAATTTCTCCTAAAAATAATATCATGTAAATATATATTAAAATATTAATGTATAATATATATATTTTTATATATAATCAATATATATTTTTTATATATTTAACTAGCGAATGTAATTATTTTTAGCCGACCGTCCAAATATATTGGAGCGGGTCAGGGTCGTTGGATATTTTAAAAGATACATGTGGGTTTATTTAATACAAATAGTACACGTGGCGGATTAAGAAAATGCCACATGGCGAAATTAAAGTAAAAAAATTGACCAAGTTAGTTATGTCATATATAGGGGTAAGTTTGAGCTAAAAAATAAATGTTATGGACATTTGCGGACCAAAAGGTTAACGGAGGGTATTTCTTAGCTATTTTCAATACGTTAGGGGTATTGTTGGCCCTTCTGTTAGATATAAGGGTAAGTTTGAGCCCGAAAACTAACGTTTAGGACATTTATGACCCAGTAGGTGAAAGAAGAGCAAAATTGAACCATTTTCAATACCTTAGAGGTATTTTTGGCCCTTTTCCGTTCTATCTATTCCAAAAGTAAGGTCAAGAGCCCATCGTCCCCTATCTTTTTCTCTAAATAAATCATACAACCATTCAATACTTTACTGGTCATTGAAGATCAACACGAAAAATGTCGAACACAATTCACCCATATATACCAATATCAATAATCTTGCTGCAAAGAATTAAAAAAACAAGAACAGAAGAAGAAAAAAAGATGTCTCACTACTCACAGCGATAACAACAAGATATTCCATGAAAACATCAAACAATCCATTTGATAATAGTGACATTTCCGGCGGAGCTTCACAATAAGAAACATGGCAGAAAAGCTTTAAACAAACACACCTCTCTGTTCATTAATTCCACAAAATTCAGTCCACTCCAAAGTTTTGTACATCCTTTATACTGTCTTTAATAAAAATTAGTGCTAATATTTCATAAATCCAACTACAACTAACAATACTTAAAAGCAAACACATATAGAGAGGAAAGAAATAAAGCTAACACTTTAAAGGAGTTCAAACATCCATTCATAGTCAAATAAGAGGACAATAGGAATAGGCAGACGCACCTAATAATTGCAGAACAGCAGTAGACGACCAAATAAAAGTCTAAAATGAGGAATGGAGCTCAGTGTCAAGACCCAATTCTCTTATAGGTCGTGATGACGCCCAACGCCGCCGCTAGGCAAGCCAACAGTGAACTAACCACATGATTTCTCTTTTTAATAAATATCCAAGTAATTAAATTTTCCTTAACTAAAAGATTTACCAAAACAACTGTTTTAAATAAATAAAACTAAGCAACTGAGTAATCATAACCATAGAAAATAATCCAAAATCACAAGTCTGCTAGTGTATGCCAAGACCTAGTGTCACAAGTATATGAGCACTAATAGATTATACAAAACTCTAGCTACTATCTGAAATGAAAATAGACAGAAATGTATGTAAAGGAGAGACTCTAGGTGCCGCGGAACGGCTCAGGAAGTAGCTCATCACTAGGCCTCCGAGTAACGAGGATGCGCGGCGGTGTAATCGCCAGATGCACCTGCCTCAGATCCTGCACGGTTAGTGCAGAAGTGTAGCGTGAGTACATAAACAACATGTACCCAGTGAGTATCAAGTCTAACCTCGAAAAAGTAGTGACGAGGGGTCGACTTCGACACTTACTATGGGCTAACAATAAGAATACAGAAATTCTAAATAAGCATGGGTTATGTAAATAATAATAATAACTCATTAACAAACAGGAACAAATTATTCTTTCACAAATTAATAAATTCCAAGTAAATTCCCATCATCAATAGTTGTAACCTCACAAGCAACCAAATAATATCAAATATGATTAGGCTCCGAGTATTATTAAGCACGATTTATGCCGAGGTCGTACGATCCGATCCAGAATAACGTGTACACTTGCGAGAGACGTGTGACACGATTCATAGATGCATCTATTTTACTGCCGAGGTATTTGGCCCGCTCCACAAGAACAGAGGATACTTTATAAGCATTTTTGACTTAAACGTTATAACAAGGCTATTACACAATGTAATACAATTTGCATTATCGGTCAAGTAATTCGCTCAAAGTTTAAGCAAGTGAAATCCGATATTTTACAATTCCTCTAACAAGTTCTAATATAATTTAGGCACTTAAATTAATAAGTAGGTGCAAACATTACAAGTAATTCATAATTTGAGTCCTAAACTACCCGGACATAAGCATAAATAGTAGCTACGCACACACTCTCGTCACCTCGTGCGTACGTAGCCCCCACAATTAGAAGCAAATATTAATTTGAATTATCTACGTGGTAAATTCTCTCTTATAAGGTTAGACAAGAGACTTACCTCGTCTCAAAGCTCACTTTCTGGCCTCAAATTCACTCTAAAGCCTCAACTCGGTGCCGAACAATATGAAACTAGTCAAATATTGTATAAATCAATCAATATATGTTCAAAAGTTCATATTCTAACTGTTAAATTGATTACCCAACCCCAATTGAAGGATTTCTAAAATTTACCTCGAGGCCCACGTGCCCGGATTCCGAAAATTTTCGAAGAAAATTGTTACCCTTAACCTCACGAACTCAAATATATAATTTTCACTAAACTCCATAACCATTTTCGTGGTTAAATCCCATTTTTATCAAAACCTAAGTTTTTTTTTTTTTTATCTAAACCCATAATTTCTCAAATTTTACATGTTAAATCTATCCATAATCTATGTATTTAACTCACATTGTATAGAAATTACTTACCTCAAAATGCAAGGTGAAAACTCCTCTCTAAGAGCTCAAATATCGCCCAAGGAATGCAATAAATGAACCCAAAATAGTTGAGTCCCGACTTAAATGAAGGTTCTGCCCAGCAGAACTTTCGCATTTCCAGTTACTGGGCTGCATTTGTGGTACCGCATCTGCGATACTAGGTCCGCTTCTGCGGAGTTCCTCAGGCCCAGCGATGGCCGCTTCTGCGGACGGGGTCTCGCTTCTGCGGTAAGCGTGCCGCTCCTGCGGCTTAGGCCGCTTCTGCGATTTTCCCAATCGCACTTGCGTGTCCGCAGGTGCGCACAATCACCCGCATTTGCGGTCCATGGCCAAACGCTCCAAAGCCTCTTCTGCGACCAAAATCACGTACCTGCGGGCTGGCACCTGCAGTCAAAAGCTCGCAGGTGCGGGCGCACCAGAACTGATGCACCAGTAGCCCTTTTGAGTCTTAACTTAATCCGCGCATCATCCGAATAGCATCCGGGCCCCCCGAGGCCCCGTCCAAACATACCAACAAGTTTGAAATCATAAAACGGGCTCGCTCGCACCCTCGGATCGCGAAAAACAACATTAAAACCAAGAATCGCCAACCCAAAACCAATAGGATCAACTTATGAACTTCAAATTCTTCCAACTTGCTCCGAACGCGCCAAAACATACTTAAACTACTAGGAATGACACCAAATTTTGCGTGCAAGTCTTAAATCACCATACGAAGCTATTCTCATGCTCGGAATTCCAAACGACCTTGATAACATCAAAACCTACTCCAAACCAAATTTAAAGAACTTTAAAACCTTCAAAGTGCCAACTATCAATATTAAGCGTCGAAATGCTTCCGGGTCATCCAAAACCCAATCCGAACATACACCCAAGTCCAAACCTATTGAAACTGTCAAATTCCGATTCCGAGGTCGTTTATCCAAAATATTGACCAAAGTCAAACTTAGCCTTTTAAAGCCAAACCAAGGAACCAAGTGTTCCGATTTCAACCCGAACCCTTCCAAATCCCGAACTAACCATTCCCACAAGTCATAAAATAGTAAAAGCATATACGGGGAGTCTCATTTAAGGAAACGAGGTTCTAAAAAGCAAAACGACTGGTCAGGTCGTTACATTCTCCACCTCTTAAACAAACGTTTGTCCTCGAACAGGTCTAGAATCATACCTGGAGTGCTGAATAAGTGTGGATATCTGCTCCGCATGTCCTCATCGGCCTCCCAAGTCGCCTCCTCGACTGGTTGGCCCCTCCACTGAACCTTTACCGCAGAAATCTTCTTGGACCTCAACTGACGAACCTGCCTATCAACAATGGCAACTCGCTCCTTGTTGCGACCAAACACACTCACGCAAGTATACGCGGTCGTCAAGTAATAAAGTGACTAAAAGTCGGATGTCGAACCCACGAGGACTTATGATTAACTATTAACTAAATTAGACTATCCTAATTATCTAAACAAGAATTAAACCTAAAAATATTTTATTCTAAACTAATTAAATAAAAAAAATATAAATAATGAACTTTGAACAGAGAAAGAGCAGATTTTTATGATATCAATGTAATGAAAACGTTCTAGGGTTATGGGCTATCTAACAATCCTATTGTATTCTTCAATTGAATTGACCGACTAATTTATCTAGCTTATTGGTTGACAGGGTTAATATTGCTCATAAGAATCTGTCGAGTTCTTACTCGCCTATTCAAGCTAACCTAACGCCTATATGTCTATGGAGTTAGAATCAACAAGAACGCATTTATAATTCCTGTAAATCAACCAAGCAAGGCAATTAGGTATATGTCTATCCTAACCACGAATCCGTTCCCCGATGCCCGAGTTCAAGAACTTGCTCTACTCAATCCTATATGCAATCTAGAGTTCTCACTTTCGAGTTCAATTCTAGATTTGTAGATAGTATTCAATTGGTGATCAAGCAATTAAATAATTATGCGCAAGATTGAATAAATAAACTAATATGATAAATCAAGAAGTCAAAATCAATATCCGAATAACAATAGTCATGAAAGAACCACAACCCTAGAACGTGAAGTTTAGCTCCATATAGACATGGTAGCCAAACAACAAATCATATAAAGAAACATAAAAATTACTAAGTTTGGTGGGAGAAAGATGGAACTTGATGAATTCCGGCCTCCACAGCTTTGTCGTGGCTTTTTTTTCCCTTCCCAATATGTTAGGTAACCTAAAAGAGGCGTTTTTAGCTTATATATTGCGTACAAAAGTCGTGGGCCAAAGCTCTCCTATTCCTAGTCCAAATCGGCTTCAGGGATTGATGCTAAGGTGGATGCGACGCATCCACCTCGTCCTCCATTTCAATTTTGCCTGCGAAGGTGGATGCGATGCATCCACCTTGTCCTCTATTTCTCAGCTTTGCATGCGAGGGTGGATGCGTCGCATCCACCCCTAGTTCCTCCATCTCAGCTTTGCCCAGGTGCGGATGCTATGGCGGATGCTATGGGCTGACTTCACTGCTAAGGGTGCGCGAACTGATCTTTTTCTAGATTGGATGCGACGCATCCAATCTCTCTTCCTCTAGCTAGAGCACCTTTTCTTCATATTTTTGCACTCCAAACACCCTAATTCACCACACACAACTCAATTAGTCATAAAACCAATAATTAAACCATATTGGGCATTTTAAAGATCAAATAGCATCAAAAAGCGGTTAAAATATGGGTAAAGTAACATCAACACATATCGAAATATGCCAAACATCACTACCCCACACTTAAACCTTTGTTCGTCCTCGAACAAACCATCATATAGTAGACGAAACAAAATTAAGCTCTTATCATTCAAAGCACACTGCACCTATGACCATGGTTATTTGCAACAATTAGGCTCTAGACTATGCATCACATACACTTCCCTTTACTTATGCCATTCTTTAAAAATATTCGAACAAAGACAACATGCTCACAACAATCCTAACCTCAAAAACCGACTCAATGTCACTATGCACTCATGGCTTGAACACCTAACATCATAGAGAAGTCTAATAACGTTACCTATCCCTCGTGAAACCATGTGCCCTCACAACAAGAACAAGAGAGCGAGTTCAATCCACACATTCGAATCTCATGATCAAATATTTTAATGACTCACATATATCAAAGAAAATCGCTCACTCTCACAGAGAAGTCACATGCATGTAGTTGGTACCATAGGCTTGCCCTTAATGTAAATCTCTACTAATGTAAGCTCGCTCGATCTAAAATCAATTAGGACTTTTTCATGGTTGTAATGTGGGCTAAGGGACGGGTAGGATATATTTAAGGAATAGTGACTCACCCTCCTAAGCACTTTAACACATCATCAAATAACTTAAGCGCGAATTCTTCAACACCCTTTCAATTTCACCAATAATATCACTCCAAACAATATTTCCTCTTTCTTTAAGCACTACTTTAATTCATACCCACTAGCAAGAACAAGACAACAATTTATTCATTTATATTTTTCTTTCTTTTTTTTTCCAGATTTTTCTCTTCTTTTTTTTTCTTTTAATTTCCGCTAGTGGTGTATTATTTTACAAAATAAGTGCACCCTTCTTTCTTTCATTGGTTCCACTCAAAAGTCACCCCACACTTAGTCCCTTCTTACTTCTTTTAGCGCTCATCTAACAATTAAAGTGCTTTAAGAGGTAAAAGGATCAAAACAATGTCAATTAAGAATAAAAAGGGTGTAGGCTTGTAATGCGGGTACCAAACAAAAGTCAATAGGCTCAAAAGGGTTAACTAAGGATCAATTTTATTTGGGATAAGCAATTAAGCTCAAAAAAAAAAAAAAATTCAAAGAAAGCCTAAAATCATTTTTCAAACTGAGCATCACCTCAAATTTCGCTTCAACTCACATACCGGGCAAGTTCTAGACACAAGTACACTACATGGACTACACAAAAACCTTACCACACATGGCACATGACTCACTAAGGACGATCACATTCCGACTCTCAAGCAATGCAAGTATTCACGGAGCCACGAGATATTAAGTATTAAACACAAGGTGAATATAAGTCATGTAAACGAGACATAGGCGCCACAAAATATGCTATCCAATTTAACAAGGCATCATCAATAAATTCAAATCATACAGAAGATACTACACATGCGAAAGTATAAATATGTTACTATCAAACAAGTCAAGGGCGCCTAGGTTCATCATTCTTGCTCCTTTTATTCCCTAAATTCCTAATCTACTCGGAAAGAAAAAAACTACCCGGTTCAAACTACATCCCATGGAAAAGAACCGAGGCACAAAGAAAAACCACAGGGGATTATTACTACCTAAAGAAAGCTAAAAGATATATTTTGGATTTTTGTTTAGACTTTAATCCCTCAAGAAAACTGTCTAGGAGATCAATCGTCGGGAAAAGTCCAATTTTTCTACTTTTTCGTTTTTTTTTTTTAAATTTCCTTTTTTTTTCTTTTTTCTTTTTTTTTTTTCACAAAAGCTACTACACTTAAGAATGAGTACTACAACTAAGCTAAAATAGCACAGAAACTCTTCCAAACGATCTCCTCACCCCACACTTAAAATTTTGCAATGCCCTCAATGCACATTATAAATAATAAGAGGGTAAACGAGACTCCCTGGTAAGTCAAAGGCCGAAGCAATAGCGGCTCACGAGGTACTCAGACTTTTCCCAGACATCGTCCTTTGTGTGAGCACCCTACACTTAGTCCTCACCATCTAGCTCGCTTTTGCACTCTTCTAATAGCTTTGCTTCCTATGCTCATAATCCTACAAAACAAAAATAAATACTATAAAATAATAAAAATAAAATAAAATAAAAAGTAAACAAAAATAAAAGAAAGCAGTAAATCTGGGTTGCCTCCCAACAAGCGCCTGATTTAATGTAGCGGCACGACGTGAACCACTTTTTGCCTCCACCTCGAACTTATGAATTGAGCCCCTAACATGGCATCCAGTTTGCGGCTATGCTCCAGTGGTGGGGCTACAATGATAACCAGGCCAAGTAATAAATTTTTCACTCTACACTTCTCGGCCTTTAGATGAGGAATGTATTTTTTGCTTTTTGGCATGACAAATTCAAGAATACAAGCACTCTCATCCTCACTCTTTGACTCCCCCATAGGCTCAGATGTCTTGATTACTATCTTACTATCTAAACACAATGTGGAAAAATGATTGGAATGAGGACCAATACGCCCTAACTCTAGAATTGTATTACTATTTACATCCCCATATATACACACACTCAAGTCTCCCAAAGTAATGTTATCTATTCCCTCATATGACTCTAGAGCATTCTTCTCAACATTGGCATCCTCAAGAAAAATATGGTCTAATGATTGATATTCTCGTTTTAGCTCCTCAATTTGGTCTAGAAGATTTTTTTCAGCTTCACACAACTCATCATTAAATTGTTGGCCATTACACGCATCAACCTTTTCATTCAAATTTTCATCCAAGTTATGCACAGCCAAGCCAAAATTATCAATTTTATGTGCAAGATCATCTCTCTCCTTAGACCAATCATTCACCAACATTGTCAAAAGACAACGTCGTTCCGCATATTTCCTTAATCGAGAATATTCGTCCCAATACCAACCCTTACTCCCATATTCAAATTCAGCTTTCCAAGAGTTCAGGTCATGACAAGCCCAAAATGACGGGCCATATAAGTCTTCCGTCAACCAAGAGTCTTCATCAATAACCTTACCTCCATATATTTCATCCCCAGATGTCATGGTGAAAGAAATAGAAACACACTAAGAGAAAAATCAAATAGTTATAAAAATAAAATATTTACAAAAAGAAAAGAAAAAAAAACTTGTAAAGATAAAAGTAAAAGCCTACTGTAGAAAAATAGTTAATTTCTAAGTCCCCGGCAACGGCGCCAAAAACTTGTTGCGACCAAACACACTCACGCAAGTATACGCGGTCGTCAAGTAATAAAGTGACTAAAAGTCGGATGTCGAACCCACGAGGACTTATGATTAACTATTAACTAAATTAGACTATCCTAATTATCTAAACAAGAATTAAACCTAAAAATATTTTATTCTAAACTAATTAAATAAAAAAAATATAAATAATGAACTTTGAACAGAGAAAGAGCAGATTTTTATGATATCAATGTAATGAAAACGTTCTAGGGTTATGGGCTATCTAACAATCCTATTGTATTCTTCAATTGAATTGACCGACTAATTTATCTAGCTTATTGGTTGACAGGGTTAATATTGCTCATAAGAATCTGTCGAGTTCTTACTCGCCTATTCAAGCTAACCTAACGCCTATATGTCTATGGAGTTAGAATCAACAAGAACGCATTTATAATTCCTGTAAATCAACCAAGCAAGGAAATTAGGTATATGTCTATCCTAACCACGAATCCGTTCCCCGATGCCCGAGTTCAAGAACTTGCTCTACTCAATCCTATATGCAATCTAGAGTTCTCACTTTCGAGTTCAATTCTAGATTCGTAGATAGTATTCAATTGGTGATCAAGCAATTAAATAATTAAGCGCAAGATTGAATAAATAAACTAATATGATAAATCAAGAAGTCAAAATCAATATCCGAATAACAATAGTCATGAAAGAACCACAACCCTAGAACGTGAAGTTTAGCTCCATATAGACATGGTAGCCAAACAACAAATCATATAAAGAAACATAAAAATTACTAAGTTTGGTGGGAGAAAGATGGAACTTGATGAATTCCGGCCTCCACAGCTTTGTCGTGGCTTTTTTTTCCCTTCCCAATATGTTAGATAACCTAAAAGAGGCGTTTTTAGCTTATATATTGCGTACAAAAGTCGTGGGCCAAAGCTCTCCTATTCCTAGTCCAAATCGGCTTCAGGGATTGATGCTAAGGTGGATGCGACGCATCCACCTCGTCCTCCATTTCAATTTTGCCTGCGAAGGTGGATGCGACGCATCCACCTTGTCCTCTATTTCTCAGCTTTGCATGCGAGGGTGGATGCGTCGCATCCACCCCTAGTTCCTCCATCTCAGTTTTGCCCAGGTGCGGATGCTATGGCGGATGCTATGGGCTGACTTCACTGCTAAGGGTGCGCGAACTGATCTTTTTCTAGATTGGATGCGACGCATCCAATCTCTCTTCCTCTAGCTAGAGCACCTTTTCTTCATATTTTTGCACTCCAAACACCCTAATTCACCACACACAACTCAATTAGTCATAAAACCAATAATTAAACTATATTGGGCATTTTAAAGATCAAATAGCATCAAAAAGCGGTTAAAATATGGGTAAAGTAACATCAACACATATCGAAATATGCCAAACATCACTCCTCCCCATAACCTAGGCTCTCATCTAACTGAATCGTGTTAAAGTCTAACACATGCGACATGTCAACATGATATCTCCGGAGCATAGACACATGAAAAATCGGATGAACTCCCGATAGACTGGGAGGCAAAGCAAGCTCATAAGCAACCTCTCAAACTCGTCTCAACACCTCAAATGGACCTATAAACCTTGGGCTGAACTTGCCCTTCTTCCCGAACCTCATGATTACCTCATGAATCCCCAAATTTGGTGTTATATAAATTTTTTGGAGGTGACGCACACGATAAGTGATGAGCGTGTGTACGTACACCATAGAAATTGTGACTTGAATAAATCCTGTGAAGTTGTAAAATTAAAAAAATCATGCTATTATATGAACATTTTTCACGTGTTAGAGAAATTGAGGTGAGTCTCTTATTAAAGATCATGTTTAGGTTACGTGCCAATATTTTGGGACCCATGGGGTCGTGTTGCAGTTAAATTAATTATTTTAAAAATATACATTTCACACTCAGTCATATTTGTCCATTGTGAGGATATTTATGGGATCGAGTTGCGCGCCGCATCATGCCATATTGGCTTTATCTATATGATTACTATATGGAACGGGGCTGCCCGCCTGCAGCAGGACTTATAGGTTTTATTATTACATGGATCGGGGCTGCCCCCCCCTGCAGCAGGCGTTATAGGCTTTATCATTATATGGATCGGGGCTACCCGCTTGCAACAGGCCATATTGGCTTTATATCACGCTTGGGCTGAAGGAGCCCTTCCGGAGTCTGTACACACCCCCAGTGAGCGTAGATGATTATATATATTCGGGATGGACTTCCCAGGGCATGGACTTGCCTTACTTATTCATATTGTGATGAATTTCCCTGGACATGAATCTTTCCGTATCATTTATATTGGGGATAAATTTTTCGGGCTGGATTGGCCTTATACGGTACTGAGTGACTCATTGTCAGTCGATGTGTGTGTGTGTGTGTGTGTGTGTGTATATATATATATATATATATATATATATATATATATATACGATATGAAATATCCCTGGGCTGGATTGGCCGTAAACAGTACTGAGTGACCGAATGAATTGTGACCGAATGAATTCCATTGAGATGTCATATTCCTCATATCAAGTTTAACTGTTGAACTTGAAAGCATGCCTACATTTCTGCACCATTATTTATGTACTGGACTGTACCTGCGGAGCTCATCACTACTTTCAGCCCAGAGGTTAGTCTTGTTACTTATTGAGTTGGTTGTACTCATACTACACTCTGCACCTCGTGTGCAGATCCAGGTGCTTCCGGACACGGCGACTGTTAGACCTTAGTGTGTTACCAGTTGGAGACTATCAAGGTAGTTGCTTGGCATCCGGTAACCTTGTCTCTCTTTCCTTCAGTTATTGTACTATTCTATACTTTCAGACAGTGTTTTATCAGTCAGACTTTATATTCATATTAGATGCTCATGTACTCAATGACACCGGGTTTAGGGAGTGATTATATTTGTGAGATTTCTTCCACTGAATTTAAATATTATGTTTCATACTTAAAAGATATGGTGGTTTATTGAGATTGTCGGCTTGCCTAGTATTGAGATAGGCGTCATCACGACATGTGAGATTTTGGGTCGTGACAAGTAGTTAGAGTTTTGTATATTCTACTAGTTCCTCATACACTTGTGACAGCAGGTTTCAGAATTTATGCTAGTAGACACTTGATGACTTTTGAGTATTTATTTCGTCACATGTGTTCTTATAATTGTTTACTCTTTATTTTATTAAATTTCTCACTTCTTACTTATCTAATAATTAAAAATCAACTATTTCTAAATTGTTAAAAGGAGCAATCACATGGTTAGTTCACTGTTGGCTTGCCTAGACGTAACGTTGGATGCCATCACGACCTATAAGAGCAATTGGGTCGTGACATCTTCTCCTTGGAGTTTTTATTTGAAATTACAACCAAAACTAACTCGAATCTTGTAACAACCGACCAAGCATTTTGAGTTGTAGAACCTAACTATACGCCATATAACATAGGCAGATCTAGAAAATCTAGTACATAGGTGCACTACTAAAAAAGGAGAAAAAGATGTGTTAAGTGAGAATTGATCCATAATCCTCTTGGTAAATAACTTAAATTACAACCAAGTGGACCATTCCACCTTCTTGCAACATAGGTGCCAACATTTAATATTGTATCAATTTTAAAAAATACGTACATAAAATATCTAACTTTGCGGAGAGACCATCATAATCTTGCCTATGAATCCGCTCCTGCATATATATTTCAAATATCTCTTTGGAATGCACGTGACCACTTTTTTAATTAAGTCACATTTGTGTCCAAAAACACCATAATATACGTATGTCATCATTGATTTGCATTGTTAAGCATATTAAAACAAGTAACTAGATATTGCGTTATGATAATATGAGAAACCAACCAAAAAATAGTACTCCAAGTTAAGAGCTCATTACATGTAAATACTCTTTGTAAAGCATGTTAAATGCGTATTAACGAAAAGCATAGAAATATATACAAATACTTTAAGCTTTTGCAAAGCAATATTATAATTACACATATTTTGCATTCATTCGAGTAAAAGTTTTCCATGAAAATAGTGAATGAAACTTCATGCATTTCTAGCTGTATAGTTTCTATAGTCCAAACCGTTTTATCTTATCTAATTTGTTAGATCAAGTTTAGAATTTCTTCTGCCGTATGTGTCTTAAAGCTGCACAACTAATTTCAATAACCTTAAGTAAATTAATTTATTACGATACTCATCTAGTCATCTTTTCTATTTTTTACCCTTCTATTCCCTTTAATTTCCATAAACAAATTTTTTTTTAAAATTTTCTTAAAAAGCTTATATTCAAATGTTACGATATGCTCTATTGAACTAATGAACAAGATCAAAGAAATTCAAAATCAAAGATAAGCTGACAATTATCAAACCAGAGGTTTCGGTTCGAATAAAATAATGAACCTTTAAAAAAAATAAAAAAAATAATAAAATAAATATATATATATATATATATATATATATATATATATATATATATAAAGGTTTTGCTTTAGGGAGCCATATGTCATTGAAATTCGGATTAATCAAGCAATAGCAGATTCAGGTGAAATTAGTCTTCAATTTAGCGAAAGAGAGCCTTTTTTTTAAGCACAAGACTGATTATTTAGCAGGAAAACAAAGTAATTTCTCTGACACCAACTTCTCAAAATGAAAACCATGAAACTCACTTTACCCCTAATTATCCTTTTCATATTCATCGCCTGCTCTGTTCCTTCCTCCGCACGAAAACCCCACGTCATCAACTTCCGATCACGGAATTTCTACCCGGAATCATTCACCTGGGATCTTAAATCCCAGCACTTCATCGTCGGAAGCACCCGCCGCCAGAAACTCCTCTCCGTCTCTGATGCCGGCGTCGTCGAAACTTTAATCTCCGACTCATCTCTTCCTCCAAACTCCTCCTTCCTCGGCCTTGCCGTCGACCGACGCAACAACCGCCTCCTCGCCTGCATCCACCGCATGCCGTCGCCAGAATCTCCCGAGCCTTTCAATGCCCTCGCCGCCTACGACCTCCGATCACGCCTCCGCCTCTTCCTCTCCCCTCTCGTCGACACCGTCACCGAGGAAGCTCATTCCGCCGTCGCAAACGACGTTGCTGTCGATTTCTCCGGCAATGCTTACGTCACGAACTCCGGCGGTAATTTCATCTGGAAAATTGACATAAACGGCAACGTTTTAGTCTTATCTAAATCTAAGGCGTACAAATCCCATCCCGTGGACACGACCACAGAGTATCACAAATGCGGCCTAAACGGTGTCGTTTACAGCTTCAATGGTTACTTACTAGTCGTCCAATCAAATACGGGGAAAATGTTCAAAGTCGACGTTGATGACGGAACGGCAAGGACCGTTAGATTAAACAAGGACTTAACGGCAGCTGATGGAATGGCCGTTAGAAAAGACGGCGTCGTATTAGTCGTGAGTCAACACAAGCTGTATTTCTTAAGGAGCAATGATGGGTGGGGAGAGGGAGTGGTATTTGACGAAACTGCCCTTGAAGGGGAGAGATTTCCTACATCTGTGGCAGTAGGAGATCGGAATAGGGTATATGTGTTATATGGGCATGTAATGGAGGGTAAAATGGGAAATACTGAGAGAGAAAAGTTTAGTATAGTTGAAGTGGAATCTGAGGAAGAGAATAAAGAAGATAATATTTGGTTATATGGATTGATTGGATTAGGATTAGCTTATTTCTTGTTTTGGAGATTCCAAATGCGTAAGTTAGTGGAAAATATGAACAAGAAAACTGCTTGAATTCTTTTTTTTTTGGGGGGGGGGGTTATATTTGTTTGTAGTTTATAGTGAGATATTACAAGTATTTGTTGTTTCCACTATAATAAAATGATTTTATGGTTGTTAACTTATTATATGCACTTTGCTCTACATTAGACTAACAATACTTAATCCTAGAACATGCTCCAACTCCATCCCAAGCAAGTTAGATAAGCTATTTGAATCCTAATGTCCATGTCCTACTTAAACTCGTCTTAATTCAATATCATAAAAGATTAGCTTCTCTAGCATTAGGAGTTCTTTACATTTTCTATTGTCATATAAATTTCTAACAAGACTGAAAGATTCATAGCAAACATTGTAGCTAAAGTATGCATACTAACATAACTAAAACTTAGTCTCAACTAATTGGTATCATCTCTATGAATCTTTTTCTTTCATTATAACCTTTTTTTTTTCACAAGGTTTGCATGATATCAATCATGTAAGGCATTGTAATTTAATGAAAAGATAGAATAAAAATCTTTTAACTGAAAATACTTCAATAGTCTTGACATTGAGCTCATTGATCCATACAAACCTTGTCTAACATAATCATTTAGACATGAGTTTAGCTACAATGATTTGTAGCACAAGAAAAGTTTGTCAAAGTTTCTTGAAAAGCTATCTGAGGACAACAACATTTCCAAATGAGAAGTTAGGGAACTGAGGAATTCAAAAGATTGGGAAGGGTTGGTGCAGCAGAAGAAACTGACACTTTTGCCTTCTCTGAGTGATAAGGGGTTGGTGCCTTCTTATCATCTCCAATTTTTGGCTTCTTTTCATCAGCTTCATGCTTTGGTTTGTTTACATTGCCTTCCATTTTTGCCTTCTTTTCATCAGTTTCACTCTTCGGTTTCTTCCCATTGTCTACTACTTCTGGCTTTTTTACCTCACCTTCACTCTTTGGTTTCCCTTTTTCATCCATTTTTGGTTTCTTGTCATTTTCAACTTTTGGATTCTTTTCGTTGCCAGCTCCAGTTTTTGGCTTGCCCTTGAAAATCCCCAGCAGCTCCTTGAGCGAACTCCCGATATCAGCTACTTCAAGTGCCTCTGCAGGCTCAGTAGCAAAAAGGGCAAGTCCACCTAATGTTGTAGCTGCCAAGCCTATCAATTCTCTTCTTGAAACAGCAGCTGCGGTCGTCTCCTGCAGATGTAGCTCCTTTTCTTTGCCTTTCAACTGGAAGGGAAAGAGACATGCTAAGGTACAAAAGAAAGAACATCTAAATACTGTTGCAGAACCAACTACACCTGTCTACGTTGGAAAAAAACATTTATCCTTGGAATTACTCATTTAATGACACTCAACTTCATATCTGATTGGCAGAAGGAAATAACATCACGAATGGAAAAGCAGAGCAACTTTGCAAATAGCACACGGAAGCTTAATCGTTGATTTTGCTTGTACACATATCAATCGGTTAGTAAAAAAAAAGTACATAGGAAGCATATATCATAGCACACATCTCATTTGCTATAGTAACATGCATACAAGGCTCAGTCCTTATCAAATTTTACATGGAAATATGCATCTTTTTCTAGTTTATGACTTTATGTAACAAGATCCTGGTTCCTACACTAACAAAACAGGAAAAAGGTGGTTTCTGCCTTCAGAATCAAAAGCCAAGTAAAAACACCTATTATCATGGGTTGCTGATTAATACACTTGACATAAAAACGTGCCACATGATTTCATCAATTACTTCAGTATGCTGTCTTTACTTTTGTCTTATGATATTTACAAACATTTAGTATTATGGACACTAATGAGTCTGCTGCAACATGAGTTGCTTACATGTTTTACAATAGTAAACATTTGAAAATCCTAAACTCTGCATAGGCCACCATGTAACTCAAGTAAGCCAATGTTATATTTCCGGTGACGATTCGATCGATCTAAAATAAGGAAAATGGTACAGCAATCGGAACTCAACATTTTAGAAGTCTTCATGAGGTAATCTATGGTTGTTAGACTATCCTACAGACCACTTCACATCTAGTTAGAAAATGCTACTCTCAAGTCACTTCCCAAGAAGCTAACATCAAACTCCCCCCTACTTGTCAACCCACATTCCACTTTATGTAGCAAATTTTCTAGCAGGTTGGTATTACAAATATTTGGTATATTTCTTCTATAACGCTACATCACACACAGTTCAAAAGTTCAACTCCTTGATCCCTATACTTTATCAAATCATGTGCAGCGATAGGTAGATAGATTAACATGCAGCAACTTTTAAGCGCTCAACATTAACAGAACAAGGGCATCTAAACTGCCATAGGACAATAGAACAAACAGAGGGAGACTGCAGAAAGTCTACTATACCAGTTTGATTGATATAAAAAGATAAAGAAGTGGTTGATCTTGCATTTAATTTGAAGCACAAAGAGCAGGGACATATCTCAGAAGCAGATACCAATATTTGGTCTCTTATAGCTACAAAGATCCAAATTGTATGTTCTTTACCTCAATATTCGCCCATTTAAGATTTCTATAAGAAATAGATGTGACTGAAAAACGGAAAATGCTGCAAGCTGCCCAAATGTAAAATTCCAAGCTAATATTGACTTCTCTTTCTTCTTTGAAAATGCAAGTGTTAAGGGTATTAGGACTCATTTGTGCTGATCTATTGTAGATAGATGATAGCTTGTAGGTAATATTGTTAGATGTTGCACTCATCTTATACTTCTTTTCTTTTTTCTTTTTTTTTTTTTTTTTGGGGGGGGGGGGGGGGGGTTAAGGTACAATGCAATATCTCTTTTATGCATTCCTCTCACTATAAATAGCAATGCAATATCTCTTTTATGCATTCCTCTCACTATAAATAGCAATGCAATAGTGGCTCAATTTAATGAGCCATTCACCAAAACATTCTCGGAGAGAACAATTTCCACTCTTCAAAAGGTTGTAACCCAGGGCATGTCCTAGTAGCATGATGTACATTTGCGGAAGGGAAAGTTACTGACCTGATTTTCTTTTTTATTATTAAAAAGTGACTGGTCTGATTTTCGTGGAGAGGGTCAAGAGAAATTGTGCAAGTCTGTTTCCAGGCTTACATAAAGAATTGAAAGATATATTTTCTCTACATCCAGCTAGATTTATTCAATGTTGTTCCCTTCATATAAGTTCAAATTTTTACTGGTACACGGAAGTGTTAAGAGTCAAGGTTGAATGTAGTTTTTGTTTGGAAGGAGAATGAGCAAACAGAGTAGATCAAATACTGTTCAGCATGATTGTGGTTTGGGTAATATGACCGGAAAGAGGTCGGAGATGCTATGAAGGCAAGGCTTAACCAGTACATAGAATTAAACTGATCAAATACTATTCAACTGATCAAATACTATTCAACTGATCATGTTTTGGGTAATATGGATGAGAAAGAGTGAGGGCAAGGCTTAACCAGTACATATACTTATATAGTATATACAGATGCTTGTACTTTTGGCCTTTTGGTGTAGCTTATTGAATATATACATATGACTTAGATACTTCACAGATTTTCTCAGCTCCTTTCATGATTAACGAGAAGCTGTGTCTTTGTAACCGTAACGATTCATCCTTGATGCTGCTTGATGAAAAAAAATTGCTTACTTAGTTAAAAGGTCAAACATAGTTCTCTACGTAACCTTCCATCGATTCTCAAGTGTGTTAGCTTGCTTGGATGCTTCTCAGCTCTAAATATATATCTAGCTTTCCTTAAACAACATATATGCTGCAGTCAAGTCTCATCCTCGGGGCTCGGCTATCCCAGCCTTGAATTCAGAATAAAACTAACTTGGATATGTGCTTGAGAGAGAACGACAGGCAATGCTCCAACATGCAAGTTAGTTAGGCTCAATGAATAGCATAAGGTAGTTCTAAATGTTAGGAATGCTATAACTAGTAACAGTAGCAACATGAATAGGGTACTACTTGTTAACACTTGAGCGGTAATTAATTACATTATCCCTGACATCACCTTCAAGAGAGAGCGGCAACCTTGTTTTGGGCTGCTCTTCAGGAGTGTAGGCAGATATCTACATCGGATTAAGTCTGGACCTGATCCAATGGGGAATAATAAGTCTGAGTGTATCTGGTAATGGGTGAATCCTCTTCTGAGTTCTGACCTTAAGATCCTCACATATAACAGTATCACGAGGCTGATACATTAAATGAAGTGGACTGACCAGTAGACTAACTTTTGTTATTCACATTCACTCAATTGACACCTTAATTGGACCATTATTCTGTTCATAACCAAATACACCATATGAGGAATATAACTAGCCAGTTTGTTGTTAGTCAATTGTCATTCATTTAGACTGTAAAACCAAAGAATTAAGTGATGTTGCTGCCAAATTGGCACTTCATGTGCACGATTGGCATGAGTCTCTAAAGGAAATGTTAAACCTTTTAAGTTGGTATGATCTGTGAATTTATGATATGGACCTCTTATGTTAAGGAACATTCTCCTCGTGGTAACTTTGAGTTGTGAACTAGATATTAACTTGATTACCTACCCTTTTCTCTCCTCAGTGCCTATAAACATCTGCGAATATGGCGGGCTCTTAGTAATAATCTCTACCCCTCTTGCTAATGATTTACAGAGGAAAGTGAAGGCTGGGGCGTTACCAGCCTAAAGGAAATGCCATGTTTCGGGATAACCAGTGAAATCAGTTCAGTAGCCAAGGATAACAAAGGAAAGTCGAAACAAATGAAGAGGAGATTGTGAATATTTCCTATAACGAACCTCCTAGATAGCAATACGCTCAACCTCAATCTAAGCTACAATCATGTCCTTTATTATCCTTGTGGCTCAAATCACTCATTTGATTTGTTCCAAACACACCAACAAATTGACACTGATGAGAGGCCTTCATAAGTTACAGTGTTTCATGTAATCACTTGTCAAAACCAGTGTTTTGGATAGCGTGCGGCGACAAATAGCGACGAGGGCCCGCTTCACTGAGGCGAGAGGCGAACAACGAAGCGCTCGCCTTTTTGATGTGAAGCAACAATTTATACAAAAAAATAAAATATTATATATATAACTAAAAACTCAATAGCAATAATATATTAATAAATATATCAATTCAAAAATTAAAAACTCAATAGATAGTCATAGTAGATTCATAAACTATAAGTCTAAATCAAGCAACATCTATTCTTCTTCAAGATTTTCAAATTCTTGAATTTCAAGAATGTTAGCATTATATTGGCTATCATCTTCTTCATCCTCGGAGTCTTCATTAAAAAAACAGAGCCTTTCTCGGACTGTTCTGTTGAGTACAGCAGCAGTGATCAAAAACAGAGCCAAAAAAAAAAAAAAAGAAGAAGAAAAAACAGAGCAACATAGACTCTGTTCTGTTGCAGCAGCAGCGATCAAAAACAGAGCCCAAAACAAAAAGAAAGAAGAAGAGAAGAAGAAGAAGAAGAAGAAGAAAAAGGAAGAAAAAACAGAGCAACACAGACTCTGTTCTGTTGCAGCACCAGCGATAAAAGCCAGAGCCCAAAACAAAAAGAAAGAAGAAGAAAGAAGAAAGAGGAAAGAAGAAAGAAGAAAATTGGTAAGAGTCACAGAACATAAACTCGAAGAAAGAAGAAAGGAGAAGAAGAAAAGAGATGAAGAGAAGCATACCTGATGAAGAAAAAAGAAAGAAAATTGCTGGTCTGTTGTAGGTCCGCTGTCGACTTGAAGGAGAAAGAGTAAAGAAATCGCGAGCCCTAATTTTTTATTTTAATATATCGTTGTTGCTGACTTCTTCTTTTCTTTTTTGCAAAAAGCGATGCTACAGCTCGCCTCACGCTACAAGTCGCCACACGCTACAGAGGCAGAGGCGCTCGCCTCTTTGAAAATGGTACACCACACTGTAAAATAGTGATGGCAGCTCGCATCGCCTCACGCTATTAGCGCTGAGGCGAGCGTTATTTACAACACTGGTCAAAACTAATATGACGAACTACAAATAAACATAGTCAAAAAGCACTAAATGCACCGCAAACCCCTAACACTTGAAGCATAATCACCCTCCAACACGAATACCAACATTTTTTTCTGATACGACTTAGATGTTGCAGAACATTCTTTACTATCTACACGTATACACTGAGTGTTACTAACTCGAAAGTCAAAGCCTTCTTGCAGCCCAACCTTCATCCTTTCACTTGTACAGGTGCGCAGTCAGCTACATTCCCAACCATGTTGCACAGCCACCTGAACCCGAGGAAAGCACTCACTACACTTGTAATGAGGACTAAGGTGGTCTATCTACAGAAGTTCATCAATCTAGTACTTGCTTTTTTCTAGGATTGAGATAGTGAGAATGATGCTTAATTAAGCTTAAAGGGTCAACATCAGAATCTCCTAATCATTTATCAAGCTCCATTCTTCCATTTAGCTGGTAAAGAATACGCAACACCTTTTTTTCTTTTCTGATAAAGTAAGTTTCTTCATTGAAAGGCATCAAGCAGATGCAGTGATTACAAAAATAGAGATGCTAGCTCCTTTACAAGATGTTATGATAGGATCTAGGAGCTAGCCAACAACCAAAATATTATACCCAAGAGGCTAGTCTAGAATACACAACACATTTTACTCTATTCTGTTTTTTTAAATCAAGAAATCCCCGAAGACAAGTGGGGTCCGGGTCGGAACTCGGTCGATAATGGGTCCGGCCCTCTACCCCTCTCTACCTAAATACCAAGTTTCTGTCTACAATGGGGTTTATTAGGCACAATGCTCTTAGCACTAGACCAAAGCCCTGGGGGCATATAGAATATACAACACATGCTCAAATCAGTATAGTAAGTGTTTCCAAGTCATATGCTACTCCATTCATTACGTTAAAGTTTTGGGTGGGATGCTCAGATTCTTTCACAAATAGCTACTCCACTTAAAAAGCACTCCAAAGGAATTGGAGAAAATGCTCTGACTTGGGAACAGTGCCCTCAACCTTTTTAGATAGCTTCTCTTTGACATGGTTGATAAGTTAGTCCTTATTACAGGTGTTAAATCTTTTGAAGTAGCGGCTATTAATGATGACCGAGTTAGATAGTTCTCCATCACAGAAAGAAGCAGACGGTTTACAAGCACAATAAAGGTGGACGAAAGCAACCTCCGGTGGATTTGCTCAGTACTGCGTCAAGCATCAAAGGGGTCAGGGGATTTATACAGAAGATGGGGGAAGAAACAACAAATTTATCTTTACAGGGTGTATCAAAACTACAACATTCATGGACGATTCTTGAGAGTAGAAACTTGGCTGGGTGCTCGGAAGTCCGCCATTATTATCCCTGAACCAAAATATGGAGCTGGTTGGGAGGAGATCGCAGAAAGGATCTTCAGACATTTGGGGAATCGAGTGTGTACTGTGACTGCTCCAGTACCTCAAACAAAAACCTACTCAGAAGCTGCAGATATACAGAAATGGCCAGACTCTGCACCAACTTCATCTTGGACAGATGACAACCATCCTCTTTCAAGAAGTCTAGTTGGAAGATTCAATGATGCTTTTAATCTTAGCCCAAAATCGGAGACTTCACAAATGGTTCACCTCTAGATGGAAAGTAACGGCTGGACTCACAATTACACCCATGGACCATAATCTCTCTCTTTGAGTTCCCCTCAAGACAGGAGGCAATGAGAATCCTAGCAGGTGATTGGTTCTGGAACGGTCGCCATTTAACTTTGGAATGGTGGTCACCGGCGATTGGTTCAACCTTAACGAATGATCAGCCACACTGGGTTAAAGCATGGTGCTTGAGTACTTTCCGCACCATAGGAGATCTATATGGGGGGTTTGTCGATACAAACCTGGACACCAAATATAAAACACACCTTCTCTGGGCTAGAATTTGTGTGAAGAATCATGTAGGCCAACAACCTGAGAAAGTAAATATTGAAGTTGGTGACTGGAAATATGAAATCACTATTCTGCCAGATAAATTGGTAAAGCTCAGTCCAATCGGAAAAAGTGATGCCGGCGAAAGCTCATTGGGCTTATCGGAGAAGAAGGTACTGTCGACTGATGGGGTTGGTACATCGAGCCAACAAAAAGTGAATCCTACTACTTCAGAGAGTAGGCACGTGGGAGAGCAGGTGGCTTCTTCTAATCCATCGATTAAAGCCAACTTAGGTGTTAATCAACTGGGCCAGAATGTGGACCAAAGCTACTATATGGTCGGCCCAAAGCATAAAGCCCAAAAGAAAAATACCAAGTCTTATTGGAAAAGGATGGGCCTATTTAACACTACCCATTGCTCCAATCAGTTCAGTGTATTATTAGAGGAGCCCATATCCGAACCGGCAGATGGCGATATAAACTCTAATAGAAATATTAGAGTCCCTCCGCCAGCTAACTCTCTTCTCTCTACTATCTCTGACGCAGATGACGAAGCCGACCCAGAGGCAGTGTTGAGAAAACTACTAAGAAGCGTGATTCCAGCACCAAAGAGGTCTCTCACCACTCAATCCGACTCTGACTTCTCTTCTCCTTCTGATTTTCTATCTCTCCCATGGCATGAGGAAGGGCCAACTCCTCAAATTATACAAAACCCTTCTGTGGCCGAGACTTCAAGATGGACCAAAATGGTGATGGTGAAGGCTAGCAAAGCCTTCGGGGTCAACATGGCTGGATTCGAACATGAGTTTTTGGACATTATTCTGCGTATGGAGGAAGGACGACAATTGCAAATACAACAGAAAAAATTATCAGAGAAACCGACAAAGAAGAAAAAGTCAAAGAAGGAGGCAGAACTAGAGAAGCTAAAATTTTTGGTGAATTATGAAGGTGGACAAAGTTCAGAAAGAGGGAGCACCAGTATTGAAAGGGGCAGGATTCACAAACTCCATTCAGAATGAAATTACGAATTCTGAGTTGGAATGTACGGGGGCTCAATGAAAGGGAAAAGAGGAGAACTTTGAAATCTTTAATTCAAAGTTGGAGAGCTGATATTGTGTGTATTCAGGAGACCAAAATCAATGAATGGTCAGATTGTCTTTCACAACATTTGATGGGATCTAGATGGGCTGGATGGGCAGAGCTACAAGCTATTGAC
This sequence comes from Nicotiana tabacum, assembly GCF_000715075.1. Taxonomy (NCBI): domain Eukaryota; kingdom Viridiplantae; phylum Streptophyta; class Magnoliopsida; order Solanales; family Solanaceae; genus Nicotiana; species Nicotiana tabacum. Next base: position 1,472,256 of record NC_134103.1, read on the forward strand.
AGCAGGGGCGGGGTGGTAATTTTATGGGATAAAAGAAACTGGAATTGCATAGACATTCATCAGGGATCCTATACAATCTCCAGTATGTTAGAAAGTGCCCATGAAGACTTCAGGTGATGTTTTACAGGGGTCTATGGCCCACACACAAATCCTGAAAGAAGGGTATTTTGGGATGAACATGCAGCAATCCGAGGGCTATGGAATAATCATTGGGTGATTGGGGGTAATTTTAATGTATGCAGATACGAGCATGAAAGGATCAATTGCAATAGAAGATCAAAGGCAATGAAAAACTTCTCTGATACAATTGAAGATCTTTGCCTTATTGATTTGCCTCTTCATGGTGCTATTTATACTTGGACCAGGGGTGAGAACATACATCAGGCTTCCAGAATTGACAGGTTCCTCATAGCAAATGACTGGAGTGACACCTTCAGGAAGCTAACTCAGATGGTGCTTCCTAATGCTATTTCAGATCATAAGCCTGTAATGCTGGAAAGTGGAGACTGGGAGGTTAACCCCTCATACTTCAAATTTGAGAATATGTGGTTACAAACCGAGGGATTTCTTGACAGAGTAAGGGGGGGGGGGGGTTGGCAAAGCTATGCAGTCAGTGACAATCCTGACTTCGTTCTAACTCAAAAATTAAAGCTGCTCAAGAAAGACATCTCTACCTGGAATAGAGAAGTTTTTGGTAAGGTGGAAGTACAAAGAACCAATGCTTTGAATGATCTTTTAGCATTGGAACAGGCTGCAGAAATCAGGACCCTCACTGCAGCATAACTTTCCAGAATGGTAACACTAAAGTCTGACATCCAAAAATTAGCTCATGCAGAAGAGATTTCATGGAGACAGAAATCCAGATGCCTCTGGCTTAAAGAAGGGGACAGGAACACCAAATACTTTCAGAAGATAGCTAACTCCAACAGAAGAAAAAACAACATTGATAAACTCAAGATTGGTAATGACTTGATCGAGGAGAAGGATCAGATCAGCGAGGAAATTGTGGGATTCTATCAAACACTCTATTCTGAGAATGAACCTTGGAGACATACGGCTAATTTTGAGGGTCTAGCAAGTATCACAGAAGATGAGAGAATTGAGCTGGAAAAAGATTTCACAGAAGAGGAAATTCTAGCGGCCATCAAAGCATGTGCTCCAGATAAGGCCCCTGGCCCAGATGGATTTACAATGGCTTTCTTCCAAAGTGCATGGGAAATCATCAAATCAGACATCATTGGCACCGTGAATCACTTCCATCAAAATGGCCAGATGGAGAGATATTGCAATGCATCCTTCATCGCTCTGATTCCAAAGAAGAAAGAGGCTATGGAACTCAAAGATTTTAGACCAATAAGTCTAATAGGAAGTGTGTATAAAATCGTTGCAAAGCTGCTTGCTGAAAGACTGAAGAAAGTCATTTGGAAACTTATTTCTGGGCAGCAAATTCTTTCATTAAAGAAAGGCAGATTACAGATGCATCTTTAGTTGCTAATGGGATTCTGGATTGGAAACTTAAATCAGGGGATGCGGGTCTCTTATGCAAACTGGATATAGAGAAAGTTTTTGACCAGCTAAACTGGAATTTTCTCTTTATGATGCTGAGGAAAATGGGTTTTGGAAACAAATGGATTAAGTTCTGCACAACCACCGTGAAGTACTCCGTCTTGGTTAATTCAAGCCCAGCCGGCTTCTTCTCTCCTCAAAAGGGTCTTAGGCAGGGGGATCCTTTCTCACATTTTCTCTTCATCATTGCCATGGAAGGTCTCAGTAACATGCTAAACAAAGCCAGGAATTTACAATGGTTCAAAGGGTTTGAAGTTGGTGGCAGATCTGGGAATAGAGTGACTGTCTCACATCTGCTATATGCAGATGACACCCTAATTTTCTGTCGGGCTGAAGAATCTCAAGTGCTGCATTTAAATATGACCTTGCTTATTTTTGAAGCTCTTTCAGGTTTACACATTAATATGATGAAGAGCGTCCTTTATCCTGTCAATGATGTTTCTAATCTGGAGGGCCTGGCTGACATCATATGCTGTAGTACTGGCACACTACCAACTACGTATCTGGGGCTTCCGCTGGGAGCAAAGTTTTTTTTTTGATGAAGTAAGTTGTTTCATTAACAAAAGGCATCTAGGAGATGTAACGTTACAAGGAAATTGGAATGCATAAATACTACTACATGTTAGTCCTTCTACATCTTGTCAAAGACAAAGAAGCTAACAAAATTCATTAATTGGTCAGTACTGATTACAGTAGCTAACTTAGTCCAGCAAAAAAGATTGAGTAAGCATTTAGCTTTGAGAACGTGATTTGGAGTTGAGATTCCATCAAAACATCTGCAATTCCTCTCATTCCATAAACACCAAAAAATAGCAGCAGGGATCATCAACCAAATCTTTTTTATGGTCTTATCAACTCTCCATAAACTCCAGCTCATGTGTGCATCTCTCAAATTCTGTGGCATGACCCACTTCAAATCAGAGAGACAGTAGAACATGTTCCAGAGGTCGGTGGCCACTGGGCAGTGCAAAAATAGGTGGTTGACAGTTTCCTCATTCTCCATACAGAGGTAGCATCTGTTGACCAACTGAAAACCTCTTCTGTTTAGGTTGTTTTGTGTTAAACATGCCTCATTGAGCGCAATCCAGTTATGAAAAATGACTTTAATAGGTAGCTTAGTCTTCCATATTAACTTCCAGGGCCATGCATCTAACACTTGATTCTGAGTACCAAACTGTCTGTAACATTCTTTCACTGTGAAGGTGCCCATTCTCCCCCAACATATGGTGTCGGGTTGGTTCATATCCATATTGAACCCTTCCACTTTTGCCAGCATATCCATCAGGCTATCCACTTCCCAGTCCTGCACTGGCCTTCTAAGATGAACATCCCAATTACTGCCATTTCTGTTATGTGCTATGGAGGAATTTTTGTCTAGAGCAATCTGGTATAAGCTAGGATACTCATCCATGAGTGCTGTATAGTTTAGCCATTTGTCTTTCCAGAATCTGATGTGAGCCCCATTACCTGGTTTGAAAGAGATATTTTGAAAGAATTCATCCCCCAGTTTACTAATATACTTCCAAGGACCACTCCATATGGTGCATTAGAACTATTAGAACTCCAATTGTCTCTTTTCCCATGCTTGGCATTGATCACCTGCTTCCAAAGGCTTGACTCTCCTGTTCCATACCTCCAAAGCCCTTTCATTAGCAGACATTTGTTGTGGACAGCTAGATCTCTGACTCCCAGACCTCATTTAGTTTTGGCTGTGTGACTTTGCCCCACTTTATTAAGTGGTACTTGTGAGTGTTGCTATTACCCTCCCAGAGAAAGTCTCTCCTGATTTTATCTAATTGCTTTAGTACCTTCTTGGGAATAGGAAACAGTGACATGTAGTATGTTGGAATGCTATCTAGTACACTATTGATGAGAGTTAATTTGCCCCTCATAGAAAGATATTGAAGTTGCCAAGAAGTTAATTTCCTCTCGAATTTTTCAATAACACCATTCCATACCTCACAATTTTTGAATTTGGCTCCCAATGGAAGACCCAAGTATGTGGTAGGTAGTGACCCAATACTGCAGCCCATGATACCTGAGAGCTCATCTATGTTGGGCACATGATTGACAGAATAAATTGTACTCTTCAATACATTGACATGTAATCCTGATAGAGCTTCGAAGAGGAGAAGTGTTAGATTCAGGTACATAACTTGAGATTTCTCGACCTCGCAGAAAATCAAAGTGTCATCAGCATACAACATGTGAGAGATAGTGATTGAGCTCCCAATATCTGAGCCTATTTTGAATCCCTTAATTCTCTTGCCTTCTCCAACATGTTGTAATTCTCTTGCCTTCTCCAACATCTTGCTTAGCCCCTCCATGGCTAGAATGAACAAGAATGGGGAGAGTAGATCTCCTTGCCTAATCCCTTTCTGGGGTGAGAAGAAGCCTGTTGGTTCTCTGTTGACAAGCACTGAGTACTTGACCGTTGAAATACTGAATTTGATCCACCTTAACCATTTATCTCCAAATCCCATCATCCTCAGTATAGAGATTAGATAAGCCCAGTTCAAGTCATCTGATATATGGAGTGGAGTCACGGAAAAAATTGAAAGAAGACTAGCTAACTGGCAAATGCAATACCTTTCCATGGGAGGGAGACTCACACTCATCAACAGTGTATTGGATAGCCTTCCCACCTATCTTATGTCTTTATTTCCCATCCCCGGAAAGGTGCTGAAGCAGATAGACAAATACAGGAGGAATTTTCTTTGGGAAGGAAGAAGCAAAACTCATAAATTCCACTTGGTTAATTGGAAAAAAGTAACACTACCAAAGTCACATGGTGGCCTGGGAATTAGAGATCTCACGGTCCATAATAAGAGCATGCTTATGAAATGGCTGTGGAGATATTCACAAGAGGATCACGCCCTTTGGAAGGAGGTGGTAACTGCAAAACATGGCAATAAAAATCACTGGAGTACCAAGGTTGCTAGATCACCATATGGAGTAGGGCCTTGGAAGTATATCAGCAAGCTAGGGGAGGCGTTTTATCACCGATGCAAGTTTAAAGTAGGCAATGGAGCAAAAATAAGGTTCTGGGAAGATAAATGGCTGGGGGACTCAACATTGCAAGCTCATTTTCCGAACCTCTATTCAATATCCACAAGTAAACAGTCAACCATTTCACAAAACAGAGCTGATTATTCCTGGAACCCTCTGTTCACGAGGAACATACAAGATTGGGAGCTGCAAGATCTTCTCAACCTGCTGGATAGACTAGGGACAGTCTTATTGGATGATCCGGCATCGGACATACTCATTTGGGGGAATAAAGCCGATGGTACGTACTCTGTGAAGGCAGACTACTACATGCAATGTACTCAAAATGAATTGTTAATCGATTGGCCGTGGAAATTAATTTGGAAAACTAAACTACCTCCAAAGGTGATTTGCTTTAGTTGGATAGCCCTCTATGAAGCATCGCTCACTCAAGACAATCTTAGTAGAAGAAGCATCCCCACAGTCAACAGATGCTACATGTGTCAACATGCCTTAGAGACCAATAGACATCTTTTTTTACATTGTACAGCTGTTGCAGATGTATGGAACATGTTCATCTCAGTTTTTGGTCTTAAATGGGTTATGCCTGAGAGTGTTAAAGATGCCCTGGTTAGCTCGAGCTCATGGAAGGTTGGGAAATCCATCAGGAAAGTTTGGAAGATGATCTCTGCTTGCATTTTCTGGTGTATCTGGACAGAAAGAAATACTAGATGCTTTGAAGGCATTACTACTCCAAATTACGTTCTTAAGGCTAGATGTTTAACAAGTCTTTGTAGTTGGAGTAATCTCTCCCCTGTCAACTCCCCTGAATCTTTGTTGGACTTTGTTAGCTCCTTAACTTTAGATTAGGCCCTTTGCAATAGAGCTAACATTGTCTTCTTCTTTTTTCTCTATTCCTTTGCTCTGTAAATTCTGAATTTTGCATCTTCTTGATGCTTTCTATGAAATACATTAACTTATCAAAAAAAAAAAGCTACTCCACTTAGTCCTTGCAAATACTACCAGCCAACTAGAAACTTCAATATAAAGTCAAATACACATTAAACCAACAATAAATTACAATTACCCATCTAACAAAATATGAAGTTAAAACAGCTACATAACATAAAAAAGATCAGAAGGCAAAGCCTGAAGAGAAGGTGGTAGTGTTTTGTTCTAACTTCAATATCAAAGCCAAATACACATTAAACTGACAATAAAGTACAATACCCATCTAACAAAATGTGATCTTTAATCAGTTTCATAGCATTAAAAGATCAGAAAACAAAACCTGAAGAGTTTTGTTAAACTTGAGCACTGGTAGTGAAAAGGGAGCCGCTTTTGGTTTGGACCCATTTGGTTCTTGACCTGTTGGAAGTGAACCCACTACTACTTGTTTCAATGTAGAAGATGACAACATATTTAGCCGACCAGAGGTTTTTCCGGCGAGATCACAGTCTTCGAATTTAGTAGACAATAGTCTGTTCTTGAGTAGTGTGAGTTGGACACAAAAAAAATGAAATTTTTACGGACAAATGTGGTAGGTAGCTACTTTTGTTTAATGTTATTTTTGGTACGGTCCACTATACGCAAAAAACGTTTTACTACTATTAAAATCACATTTCTCCAATTGTCATATTTTCCTTTTTCTTTTGTTTGATCGATTTTAATAGTTTATGTTCAAAGATTATATTTATATTAAAAAACTTATTAAATATATATACCATATTAAATTTAGAATAGCACATGAAATTATTATTCTAAAATTTAGAATCCGTAAAATTAAAATTTTGGCTTCCTATTTGGGAATACAAATTTTCAACCATAGTATTTAAAAGCAACAGAAAAAATCATTGCATTTAGTTCAAAATGTAGTGGAAAAATTTAGGTATGAGCTACCCATTACTGGCCTACGCCCTACTGTACGCAATGAAGAGAAAAGACGGTAAATGAAACATGTGAGAGACCAAACCCATGTTTCTTTTATGTATCCATATTAATTAATGTAAAAAAAGACCACTAGGATTTTTGTTTGGTAAAATAGAGGTCTGTGATTAATACCTAACCAAATTCGATTATACAGATTATACCCTACATCATTGAAATCTCATGCGGGTTGGACTGATTTTGGAAGCGTGAAAATTAGACGTGTCAATAAATAGATGAGTAAATGACCTGCTCAAAAGTTGATTGGGCTAAGATGGATTGGTTCGAGATGACCTAAAATTTAGGTCATACCCCAGCCGTCAAACTCTTACCAAGTTTTAGTTAATGTGTGTTATTTTCTTATGAATTGTTTATTACTCCTCCGGTCCACAATAAGTGACCAATTTGTCATTTTATTTTGGTCCAAACGAAGTGTCAATTTATATAATCAAGAAAAAATTCAATTTATTTTTTCCAAAATTATCCTTATGTACGTATCCCTAAAAAGTCTTTTACTCCTCACATTAACTATGCTGCAATATTTAATTAAGGGTAGTTTAGTCACACTAACTATTTTTGTCTAGAATTTTGTATTTCTTTAATGGGTGTGCCCAAGGCAAATTGGTCACTTATTGTGGATTAGAGAGAGTAGTAAATAAGATCTTTTCCTTTTGTTATGGTAATCTATAACATATCAAACGAAAAAAATTATTTTAATAATATTTTAGCAAAGTTGCTTATGGATTAATTTGGACTAAAAATTAGTCCAATTTATATTAGTTGAGATGAGTTAGATTAAGATGGACTGAATTCAACATTAAGCGGATTGGACGGATTGTATAGGTTTGGGCTTAAATGTCCACTCATAGCTAAATGCATGCAAATTAGTGGGATGCACTCTACTACTAACTATTAAGGCAACTCAACCCCCAAAAATGCTTTTCATGTATCCCCTTCTCTTTAGAAATAATCTTTTCAATTGTTCTATTTATCCACAACTTTAATTTTTACTCGAAAAAAAATTTATTTAAGAAAATAACCCCTATGATTTGCGAACTTGCAAACTGATTCTCTAATATGCATACCATGCTTTTGAGTCTTAAAAGTTAAAACTATTGAGAAGAACAAAGCCGAAATGGAAGAGTCTAAAATTATGGTACCAATATTGTTTAGTGACATTTTATGTAACGAGGGTGCAAAAATATACTTGAATATAGTGACATTTATGGTAGTCATGCATTAGCCGAATATCAATTAGCTAGGTTAATTTGGTGTTTTCCTTTTGCACTTAATTAGCAAGTAATTTTGTTTGGTTAGGTCGTAGTATGTCAGGATGTCAGTGTAGAGCTGTCTCTATAACAACATACCTATATAACAACCATTCACTATAAAAGCCAAGTCTTTCTCGGAACTGATATTTTATGTTATGTTATAATATATGTCCTCTATAATAGCATTTCACTATAACAGCCAAAAAATATTGAAACAAACGAAATTGTTATAGAGAGGTTTGAATGTATTATATTGAACAATGTATATAATATATAAAACTAATTAAGAAACTTGAAGAAAGGGAACGTTATACAGTACAGAAAATACACGAGTTCCTTCTTTTGCAAGTTCTCATAGTTACTCTTCGAGCATAAACCTAACAAGTAACCATCCATATTTATATTTTTCTGCTCTTAATTAATGTCTGTTTGATCTTATCTTTCCTTGATTTTAAATATGTATACGGTCGAAATAGATTCCGGCCTTCGTACGATCAATCGAGGCCAAAACATAATGGATCGAAGTAGGACTTCGAGATAGGTCCAGAGATGGTACAAACAAGTTTTGAATCCCAAGGGACCGATCAATGTCAAGCTCGATATCATTATCAAGTTCGGATCCAAATCGAGTTACGATGCAAAGAAAAGTTATAGAGCTTATGATTCAGAGACCGACCAACATTGACCCCGAATCAATTCAAGGATCCGAGTCAAAATCGAGTTCAAGTCAAGATCGAGAGCCCAAGTCAAGACCAAAAACTCGAGTCAATATCGAGCTCATAGACAAGAACCGTTGCGATCCCACTAGAAGAGAGAATCTTGGAAGGAATTATGGAAAAGCTCATTTATCATGGGTCTCCCACTATGTATTTTTAATTATATTTAAAGTAAGATTCCTCTACTATAAAGGAGATGGTTATTATTTCAGTAAGGGGCAAGTTTTTCTTGGCTTACATGGGAACAAAAGCATCATAATACTGAAGAGTTATTCCTTTAAGCTTCATACGTCGATTCATCTTGCTTATTCCTAGAAATTATCTTCTTTCCAACCTTGTTTATTTAGTATCCGTATTTAAGATTATATTTATCCTTACGATTTATATTAAGTTATAACACATATCTTTAGAACCACGTACAAATTCAACTTCATCCGATTTTCGGGTAAACAGTTTGGCACACACCGTGGGGCTAAGGATAACAGTGGTTATTTGATACGAATTCGCAAAAATACGCCATTTTGCGCTTATTTCCGAAAGTATATTGAATTTCGGATTAGCAACGATTAAATCAAATGGCATTACCTAGCGATAATGAAGCTGGTCTTCAAGATGAAAACAACAACCTGATCAACGCCGTTGGAGCTCAAATCGAAGTACCGATAGACATCAACTCGCATGTGGCTATTAAGGCGACCCTACATTCTGAACCTGAAAATAGCATTCATGGCGGCACTCGATTCTGCACCTCGAGACACCCATAACATTGAGGAAAACAGAATCAGCTTGCGTATGATTTTCGAAATGTTACAAGCTCAACAGGTAGCAATAGCCCAGTTGCAGATTCAAACACAGGTACCGAGCAGACCGGAGCCTACTCTACCCCGAGAGATCATCCGCAGAACAGAGCCAGTTGTATCAAGGTCAAACGATCAAGAATCGGGGACTAATCTCGAAGTTGTTAAGATGTTCGATGAACTGTCAAAACAGATCGAAGAAAATAACAAAAAAGTGGAAGCATATAACTCCAGGGTCGATCAAATCCCGGGGGCACCCCCGATACTGAAAGTCTTAGATTCCAAAAAATTCGTACAGAAGCCTTTCCCCCCGAGCGCGGCCCCTAAACCAATCCCTAAAAAGTTTCGTATGCCCGAAATTCCTAAGTATAATGGGACAACCGACCCCAACGAACACGTCACCTCTTACATATATGCCATTAAAGGAAACGATCTAGAAGATGATGAGATCGAATCTGTATTATTGAAAACATTCGGCGAAACCCTGTCAATAGAGGAAATGATATGGTATCATAATTTACCGTCTAACTCTATTGATTCTTTTGCTATGCTTGCAGATTGTTTCGTAAAAGCACATGACGGGGCCATAAAAGTCGAGACACGAAAATCGGACCTATTCAAGGTTAGACAAAAGGATAACGAGATGCTAAGAGAATTTGTGTCTCGTTTCCAAATGGAGCGAATGGATCTACCACCAGTCACAGACGATTGGGCCATTCAAGCTTTTACTCAAGGTCTGAATGAACGGAGCTCGATGGCTTCACGACAGCTCAAACATAACCTGATCGAATACCCAGCTATTACTTGGGCCGATTTCAAAGGGGATGCCAATCGAGAATCAAGGTCAACCAAGGATCGATACCAGCCATACAATGGATATCGTCGGGATAACGAACTTCCACGTAACCTCGTACGAGGTGAAAAGAGAAATACTCAAAGCCAAGGGTCTCGGGGACTGATGAACAGAAATGGGTTCAATAGGCATACCAGACCAAAGGAAGCACCACGACTATCGGAATATAACTTCAACATCAATGCATCCGCCATCGTGTCGGCTATCGGATGCATCAAGGACACTAAATGGCCTCGACCCATGCAGGCCGATCCTGCTCAGAGGAACCCCAATCAAATGTGTGAATATCATGGCACCCATGGGCACAGAGAAGATTGTCGGCAACTAAGAGAGGAGGTAGCCCGGTTATTCAATAAAGGGCACCTTCAAGAATTTTTAAGCGACAGAGCCAAGAACCATTTCAAAAACAGGGATTTTGGTAAAAAAAAAAGATCAGGAAGAACCTGAGCACGTCATTCACATGATCATCGGTGGAGTCGATAATCCTGAAGGCCGGTACTGAAACACACTAAAACATCGGTTATGAGAGAGAAGCGATCTCGAACTTGGGATTACACACCCATAGGAACCTTGTCCTTTAATGATGAAGATGCAGAAGGGGTCATGCAACCTCACAATGATGCACTGGTAATATCTGTACTTATGAATAAAACTAAAGTTAAGCATGTGTTAATTGTTCCAGGTAACTCGGCCAACATAATTAGATTGAAGGTCGTACAATAACTCGGTCTATAGGACCAGATCGTACCCGCAACCCTGGTTCTAAACGGATTCAATATGGCATGTGAAACCACCAAAGATGAGATAATTCTGCCGATAAACGTGGCCGGGACCATCCAAGAAATGAAGTTCCACGTGATCGAAGGCGATATAAGGTACAACGCCCTTTTTGGAAGGCCATGGATCCACAACATGAGAGTTGTACCTTCGACCCTGCACCAGGTTCTTAAATTCCCAACATCGGAGGGAATCAAAACTGTACACGGGGAACAATCGACATCAAGGGAAATGTTCACCGTCGAGGTAACAACTCTGATATCATCACCTTCATCGACAAAGGGTTCGGGCTCGAAAGGGGAATGAGATACCAAATAGCAATCACAGACATCAGCTTTAGCCCGAGCAGATAATCAGAAGATCGACGAAGATGATGATCAAAGGATCCCTCGATCCTTCGTGATCCCCGAAGATTCCGACGCTACCAAATCGACAATTGAGGAATTGGAGCAAGTCACGCTAATCGAGCACTGGCCCGAACGGAAGGTATACCTGGGAACGGGGTTGACCCCCGAACTCAGGAAAAAAACTTATTCAATTTCTGATCAATAACATTGATTGCTTTGCCTGGTCCAATTTAGATATAACAGGGATCTCACCGGACATAACGACGCATCGGCAAAGCTTGGACCCTAGGTTCAGATTGATAAAGCAAAAGAGGAGACCCCAGTCCGTGGTAAAGCACGTATTCACAAAGGACGAGGTAACCAAACTTCTCAAGATAGGGTCCATTCGGGAGGTGAAATATCCCGAATGGTTAGCCAATGTAGTTGTAGTGCCTAAAAAAGGGAACAAACTTAGAATGTGTGTAGATTATAAGGATTTGAACAAAGCATGCCCCAAAGATTCCTTCCCGCTACCCAACATCGATCGCATGATCAATGCCACGACCAGCCACGAGATCCTTACTTTTCTCGATGCCTATTACAGGTATAATCAAATCCAAATGAACCCGAAAGACCAAGAAAAAACTTTATTTGTCACCAAATATGGAACATATTGTTTTAATGTGATGCCCTTCGGGCTAAAAAATGCAAGAGCTACTTACCAACGCCTAGTAAATAAAATGTTCGAAGAAGAGATAGGTAAATCAATGGAAGTTTATATTGATGACATGCTAGTTAAGTCCCTGCGTGCAGAGGACCATTTGACCCATTTGCAGAAAACGTTCGAGATTTTAAGGAAATACAACATGAAACTCAACCCCGAGAAATGTGCTTTCGGGGTCAGTTCGGGCAAGTTTTTCTTGGCTTACATGGGAACAAAAGCATCATAATACTGAAGAGTTATTCCTTTAAGCTTCATGCGTCGATTCATCTTGCTTATTCCTAAAAATTATCTTCTTTCCAACCTTGTTTATTTAGTATCTGTATTTAAGATTCTATTTATCCTTACAATTTGTATTAAGCTATACCACATATCTTTAAACCATGTATAAATTCAATTTTATCCGGCCTCGTCTTCATGGTGTCAAATCGGGGGATCGAGATTAACCCCGATAAGATCAAGGTCATCGAATACATCACCATCGTGGACAGCGTGAAAGCCGTACATAGGCTAACGGGATGGATTGCAGCCTTAGGCTGATTCATTTCGAGATCGTCAGATCGAAGTCACAAATTTTTCTCTCTACTCAAAAAGAAGAACGATTTTGCTTGGACCCCGGAATGCCAACAAGCATTAGAAGAATTAAAACGATATCTATCGAGCCCACTGCTACTTCATACTCCAAAAATAGACGAAAAACTTTGCTTGTACTTGGCAGAATTGAAAATTACGGTAAGCGTTGTCCTAGTTCGAGAAGAGCAAGGTACGCAATTTCCCGTTTATTATATAAGTCGGACCTTAGGAGAAGCAGAAACTAGATATCCGCACCTAGAAAAATTGGTACTTGCACTGATAAGCGCTTCTAAAAAGTTAAGACCATACTTTCAATGTCACCTCATATGCGTATTAACCACTTACCCGCTTCGAAATATTTTGCACAAGCCCGAACTATCAGGCCGATTGGCCAAATGGGCCATTGAACTCAGTGGATATGATATCAAATATCAACCTTGTACGATCATCAAGTATCAAATTTTAGCAGACTTCGTGGCCGATTTCACGCCAACCCTCGTACCCAAAGTCGAAAAAGAACTCTTATTGAAATCGGGTATGTCATCGAGGGTGTGGATCCTTTTTACGGATGGGGCTTCAAACGTGATGGGGTCCGGGCTAGGCATAGTTTTAAAGCCACCCACGAGTAACACTATTAGGCAATCTATCAAAACTACCAGGTTGATTAACAACGAGGCCTAGTATGAGGCCATGATTGCAGGTCTCGAGCTAGCTAAAAGCTTGGGAGCAGAAGTCATTGAAGCCAAGTGTGACTCTTTGCTGGTGGTAAATCGAGTAAACAAAACTTTCGAAGTTCAAGAAGATAGAATGCAAAGGTATTTGGACAAACTGCAGGTCACTTTGCACCATTTCAAACAATGGACTTTACAGCATGTTCCACGAGAGCAAAACAGTGAGGTTGATGCACTTGTGAATTTGGGATCATCGGTCGAGGAAGGTGAGTTGGGCTCGGGGACTGTTGTTCAACTCTCGAGATCCGTGATCGAAGAAGGTCATGCCGAGATAAATTCTACAAGCTTAACCTGGGATTGGAGGAATAAGTATATTGAATACTTAAAGAATGGAAAGCTCCCATCAGACCCTAAAAATTCGAGGGCTCTACGAACCAAAGCTGCTCGATTTTAACTGCAGATGAAACTCTATACCGAAGGACATTCGATAGACCATTGGCAGTATGATTAGGTCCAGGAGACACCAACTACGTCCTACGTGAGGTGCATGAGGGCACTTGTGGAAATCACTCTGGTGTCGATTCATTAGTCCAAAAAATAATCAGGACAGGGTATTATTGGATCGATATGGACAAAGATACAAAGGAGTTTGTTCGAAAATGTGACAAATGTCAAAGGTTTGCACCAATGATCCATCAACCCGGAGAGCAACTTCACTCAGTCCTATCCCCATAGCCATTCATGAAATGGGGAATGGATATCGTCGGCCTTCTGTCATCGACCCCAGGTAAAGCTAAATTTATTTTATTTATGACTGACTATTTATCTAAATGGGTTAAAGCACAGGATTTCGTGAAAGTAAGAGAGAAAGAGGTTATATACTTATCTGGGATCATATCATATGTCGATTCGGGATACTCGCCGAAATAGTGTGTGACAATAGGAAACTGCTTGTCGGCAGCAAAGTGACGAAATTCCTCGAAGACCACAAAATAAAGAGGATATTATCAACACCGTATCACCCCAGTGGGACGGATAGGCCGAATCAACAAACAAAACTATCATTCAAAATCTAAAGAAGAGGATGAACGACGCTAAGGGGAAATGAAGAGAAATCCTACCTGAAGTTCTTTGGGCATATCGAACAATGTCAAAATCTAGTACGGGGGGGGGAGGGGGACCCCGTTCTTCTTAGTATATGGCTCTGAAGCCTTGATCCAAGTCGAAGTCGGATAACCCAGTGCTAGGTTTTGGTATACAATAGAAGAGTCAAATAACGAGGCTATGAACACTACCTCTAATTATCGGATGAAAAACGAGAAGCTGCTCTCGTCCAATTGGCCCCGAAAAGAAGCGAATCGAAAGATACTATAATCGAAGAACCAAGCTTCGCCATTTTAAACTCGGGGACTTAGTGCTAAGGAAAGTCACCCTCAATACCCAAAACCCAAACGAAGGAAAACTAGGACCAAACTGGGAAGGTCCGTATCAAGTTCTCGAAAATGTTGGTAAAGGATCCTACAAGTTCGGTATTATAAACGGCAAACAACTATCAAGCAATTGGAACGTGTCGCACCTAAAATGATACTACTGCTAAGGTATAACCCTCCCATGTTCATTTATATTTCTAAACTAACCCTTGCAGAAGCCCGATCAGGAGCAAGGATGGATCCTTCAATACGAAGCCCTAGGCCTGAAAGCGCACGTTGCACTCTTTTTTCCTTAGACCGGTTTTATCCCAAATAGGTTTTTCGGCAAGGTTTTTAATGAGGCAACCATTGATCGTGCTAAACTTAGAAATAATTCGACAGTATCCGAAGCCTCTTTACAATCGACCTCGAATATTGGTGGGGGGGGGGGGAATTAGCCCTCAAATATATCAAGTTCCGATGCAAGAAAGTTACTTCATAACAACAGGGTTCCAATAGGAAAAATTGTAAAGAGCTAAGGGGTCAAAACGAACCATGCTCATGTAGTTGGCCCAAGCCCTGACACAAAACATGAACAAATATATAATGACTTGCAAAGAAAGTTTTCTTCTTTACCGATATATTATATCCAAGAAAACTTCCTCTATTTCGAGGTTTATTACACAAACAGGATTGAGATAAATCTCCGAGTTCGAGCAAGCACTCACTCGACCATTATGCCTACGGGCTACATTACTTCGAGTTCGAAACATTCACTCGACTACTAAGCCTACGGGCTACTTTTATTTCGAGTTCAAGCAAGCACTCACTCGACCATTAAGCTTATGGGCTACATTACTTCGAGTTCGAAACATTCACTCTACTACTAAGCCTACGGGCTACTTTTATTTCGAGTTTGAGCAAGCACTCACTCAATCATTAAAGCTACGGACTACATTACTTCGATTTTGAAACATTCACTCGACTACTAAGCCTACGGGCTACTTTTATTTCGAGTTCGAGCAAGCACTCACTCGACCACTAAGCCTACGATCTACATTATTTCGAGTTTGAGCAAACACTCACTCGACCATTATGCCTACGGGCTACATTACTTCGAGTTCGAAACATTCACTCGACTACTAAGCCTACGGGCTACTTTTATTTTGAGTTCGAGCAAGCACTCACTCGACCATTAAGCCTACGGGCTACATTACTTCGAGTTCGAAATATTCACTCGACTACTAAGCCTATGGGATACTTTTATTTCGAGTTCGAGCAAGCACTTACTCGACCACTAAGCCTACGAGCTACATTATTTCGAGTTCGAGCAAACACTCACTTGACCATTACACCTATGGGCTATATTACTTCAAGTTCAAAACATTCACTCGACTACTAAAGCCTATGGGCTATTTTTATTTCGAGTTCGAGCAAGCACTCACTCGACCATTACGCCTATGGGATATATTACTTTGAGTTCAAAACATTCACTTAACTATTAAGCCTATGGGCTACTTTTATTTCGAGTTCGAGCAAGCACTCACTCGACCATTAAGCCTACGGGCTACATTACTTCGAGTTCGAAACATTCACTCGACTACTAAACCTACGGGCTACTTTTATTTGGAGTTCTAGCAAGCACTCACTCGACCACTAAGCCTACGGGCTACATTATTTCGAGTTCGAGCAAACACTCACTCGACCATTACGCCTACGGGATACATTACTTCGAGTTCGAAACATTCACTCGACTACTAAGCCTACGGGCCACATTATTTCGAGTTCAAGCAAACACTCACTTGACCATTATGCCTACGGGCTACATTACTTCGAGTTCGAATCATTCACTCGACTATTAAGCCTACGTGCTACTTTTATTTCAAGTTCGAGCAAACACTCACTCGGTCATAAAGGCTACGAAGTCCAAATTCGATCAAATTTCCTAAGTCCTTATAAAAACATTCGTAAGGCATGAATGAAGTCTTCATAAGGCAAGAAACAAAACGGAAGTAAGTCAGAAAAAAGATATTTGTAAATATATACAAGATTGTTTACATGATTGATTGCAACATAGAAACTAAGGGCTAAGCTTCTGGGTTATCACCGGGAGCGGTCTCTTCTCCACCAGGCTCCTCTCATTCTCAGACCTACTCTTACTTCCATCATCATCATCGTCGTCATTGTCACCATCAGAAGCCAAGGCTTCGGCATCGACTTCGAGCTCTTTGGCCCTTTTTATCTCTTCAGCAAGATCGAAACCTCGAGCATGGATCTCCTTGAGGGTCTCCCTCCGAGATCGACACTTAGCAAGTTTAGTGACCCAATGTGCTCGAGTGTCAGCAGTTTCGGCTGCCTCTCTTGCCTCTATCTGGGCATCTTCAGCATCGGCCCGATAGACGGCCACGAGTGCATCCGCATTAGCCTTTGCCTTTTTGGCATCAGATTCGGCCTTGGCAAGTTCGGAGGCCAACTGAGCCTCGAGCTCCTCTATTCTTCTTGCTTGAACCAAGCCTTTTTCCTTCATTCTTTGAAGTTGGGTTTCGGCCGATGATAACTGGGCTTGAGCAGTTTCTTTCTCTACAGCAAAGCGGTCCATACCTTCTTTCCGCTGCAAAGACTCCGCTTTTATCGCGTCGACCTCCTCACGGAGCTTCCCGATCATCTCAATTTTTTGCTGCAACTGTGAGACCAAACAATTAGCCATCGTTCCGGTATCAATCCCATAGGCTTTTAAAAGTATCATTACCTGCTCGGACAGATCGGTATGATCTCGGTAAGCCTTGGCTAACTTAGTTCAGAGGTCTTTTATTCCTCTCCTCCTTGCCCTAAGAGAAGTTTAAGGGAGTTCCTCTCCTCTGTAACCCGCTGAAGGTCAGCCTCGTATCGACGCAGCTCATTTTGGGACCGAGAACATACTTCTCGATGAACCGCCGCTGCCTGCAAAGAAAGAAAAAACGAAGTTAGAAACGAAAAGTAAACATGAAAGTAATACCGACAAAATAATTTAAGGCTTACCTGATTCAAAGCCTGCTGCACCCCGTGAAAAAGATCTGACGCATCACTAGTACCGGTAATGTCCTCGATACTGGTAAACAGGTCATGAAAAGGATCCTCTCCATCATGAGGCATGTCTAGTTCGAGGGCCCCCAAAGCTTGGGCTTCCCGAATCACCCCTGCGGAAAAACGGGGAAGGTGGGTGAGTCTTCGATTGCGGCTGCCCCAAATGAATCACTTAGAGCATTCTCTTCGGTTCGAAGAGATTCAAGGAGAGCCCCTTCAGACGTATCCCCCATCAGTTGGCTCTGATGGGATGCATCTTCGATCTCCGATAACTCAAGGACTCCGCCCGAATCTTTCTATGGTATACCCTCAGTTCGAGGCGGAGCCTTATGAAGCATCATCGATCCAGCTGCCGATGGGACATCAGTGGTTATCTTCGTTCGGGCCGCCAGCACGGACCCATCATCTTCTTCGTCGTCGTCTTCATCCCTTAGATACAGAAATGATTCTACGGTCAAAGGAATGGCATTCTTGTTCGGTTTACGAGCCGTCCTCCTCTTCGGTTTTGGATCTTCGGGAATGAAGGCTCTTTTCCTTTTATTATATTTCACCGGCTTTGGGACAGAGGCCAGAGCCTCTTCCTCGTTGGACGAGGGCCTCAAAACCGCATCTTTTCCCAAACCTACATATGAGAAAATTTATTAAAATACAAGGAAAACATCCCGTTCGAATTACCAAAAAGTACGAGAAAGGAGCTTGCCATGAGCATGAGCGCCCGGCGTATGTGGAGGTCGAAGCCAGAGCTCGTACCCAGTTCTTGAGATCGGGAACTGCTCTGGGCATCCAGGGAACCATTGCATCACAAAAAGAAGAGTATCTATGAGAAAAGAAATGACAGAATAAAATAGAAAGAAGTAACGGCAGAATTACACTTACATTTCATATTTCACTCCTCGGGAAAGGGCATCTTTTCATTCGGAATCTGGTCCGAAGTCTTCACTCGAACGAACCTGCCCATCCAGCCCCGATCCATGTTCTCGTCAATGCTCGAGAACAGAGCCTTGGTAGCCCGACGCTGGAGTTTTATTAACCCTCCTCAAAAAAGTCGAGGACGGTAAAATCGAATGAGATGGTCGAGGGTGAACGACATCCCCTCGATTTTGTTCACAAAGTATCGGATCAAAATAATGATCCGCCAAAAAGAAGGATGGACATGGCCTAGGGTTATTTGGTATTGATGACAGAAGTCAATAATAACAGAGTCGAGGGGGCCTAACATGAAAGGGTAAGTATACACATTCAAAAATCATTTCACGTAAGTGGTGATATCTTCGTCAGAAGAAGGGATTATTATTTCTTTTTTCTCCCAATTGCAATCTCTCTTTAGCTATTTGAGGTGTTTCTCGGTTATCGAACACATATACCTCGATACTGGCTCACATCGGCCAAGGACCGATGAGCCTTTATCGACCTTAAAATCAGAAGTAAGAACACACGCCCCGGGAACGCACTCCTCAGACCGTGGCTCTACCGGTGTCTCATCGGCGGCACAGTATGAAGACGAAGCTTTCTCTTTCTGAGGAATGGTTTGTGATATTTTTGCCATTTTCGAATTCAAAGGTCAGGAATAGAAGAAAGTGACAAAGATTTGGTAAATTTGAAAAGGGGCTTTTTGCAAAGAGAAATCACAGATTTGCGAGTAAGTCTGAGAATATGAAAAGGGACTTGGGAAATTTGGAAGATTGAAGATGTAAAAGTGGTAAATGATGAAAGGAATGGCTATTTATAGGTTAAAACAATGGCGGTTCAGTATCAGCGGTGGCCGAGCTTATGATTTAGAGACCGACCAACATTGACCCCGAATCAATTCAAGGATACGAGTCAGAATCGAGCTCAAGTCAATATCGAGAGCCCAAGTCAAGACCGAAAACTCGATTCAATATCGAGCTCATAGACAAGAACCGTTGTGATCCCACTAGAGGAGAGAATCTTGGCAGGAATTATGGAAAAGCTGATATATCATGGGTCTCCCGCTATGTATTTTTAATTATATCTAAAGTAAGATCCCTCTACTATAAAAGGGGATGATTATTATTTCTGTAAGGGACAAGTTTTTCTTGGCTTACATGGGAACAAAAGCATCATAATACTGAAGAGTTATTCCTTTAAGCTTCGTACGTCGATTCATCTTGCTTATTCCTAAAAATTATCTTCTTTCCAACCTTGTTTCTTTAGTATCTGTATTTAAGATTCTATTTATCCTTACGATTTGTATTTAGCTATACCACATATCTTTAGAACCACTTACAAATTCAACTTTATCCGATTTTTGGGTAAACAATATAGTGAAAAATATCTCTTGTAGAAATGTTGGGTAAGGCGACATACAATAGATCATTGTGGTTCGGCTTTTCTCCGGACCCCTCCCATTGCGGGAGCCTACAAGGGCGAATGTTGGCCCAATGGTGGTCAACTGACAACCTTTCGCTGAAAACTTATACTACATATAAGGTAAATATTACTTGTTATTGATTAAAAATAGACTTTGAACACCCTTGCATAGCCCACTGTTCTCCACTGGGAGCTTACTGCACCTAGCTATCCTTGATTTTATATATTTAATTTAAGGGAAACATTAATATATATATATATATATATATATATATATATATATATATATATATATATATATATATATATATATATATATATATACTCGCCGGAAAAAATTACGCTGGATTATTACTTCAAAGCTCTGGCTCCAGCTGATGCTTGCATCAGGGTAAGCTGCCTACATCACACCCCTTGGTGTGCGGTCCTTTTCCAAACCCTCCAAGAACGAGCATGCTTCGTGCATCGAGCTGCCCTTTTTTATTTAATGGAAGTTACGAATCAAGATACATTACATATGTCAATATGCATGTGATCCTATGAATTTAATATATACGAATGTTTCTATGTGCAGTTGCAGACATATATATATATATATATATATTGTATTGGTAAAAAATAAATATTACACGTGGAATTATATGAGGATGAACGAGGATGCTTCGTGTACCGAGCTGCCCTTTTTTATTTCATGGAAGTTACGAATCAAGATACATTACATATGTCAATATGCATGTGATCCTATGAACTTAATATATATTAATATTTCTATGTGCATATATATATATATATATATATATATATATATATATATATATATATATATATATTGTATTGGTAAAAAATAAATATTACACGTGGAATTATATGAGGATGATAGGGCAAGATACGTGGATTACTAAGAAGATGACAACTGGAGTGTCGCATTAAAAGAGTCGCAATTTACAACAGGTACGAGCAAATCACTCACGAGACGAAAAGGTACGGTTGTCCGAGCCTAAATTATTCAGTGAAGAGACACAAGCATGATGAATCAAGACAGTAAAGAGTGAAGATTCATGAACCTCAAATTAATGTGGAAGAAGAATTGAAACCGTTACAGAATCTTTATAAACAATTACGGTTGCCAATTGTAACGTTTCATTAATGTCATTAATGCTTATAATGATTCTGTCATAAAAGGGAAGAAACGTTATATTTGTAAATTCCTATATAAGGGAAGGGAATTTCACTTGTAAGGACACGTTCTGATGAACATTGGAATATAATTATTTTCTTGTGCTTTCTATTGATTACTTTTCCATTTCTGATTCCGATCTCCTTTCTTATATTTGAGAGAATATTGAATTTCTTGATTATCAGTAACCTGAGTACTTCTAAAAATAGGCTTTGACTGAGAATCTAATTCTTTGGTTAAGCAAATTGGTTCGGTTACCGGGAATTTGATAATCTTCTCTTACTTTCCAAATCACTCTCTCTCAACTGAATCATGTCGAATGTCAATGACAACAACCAGCAGGTGGAAGGAACCACGCAATTCAATAGAAGCATCACTAGAAAGATCTACTACTCATAACAATGAACAACATGAAAATGAACATACTGTCGAGTAGGATGTTGTGAAGTACTTAATTGTTGAGTACGTGAATGATGCCCTCCAGGCTTTTCGTGAGGGGATTACTAATTGTACCACCCACACCTCCACTAAACAATACTGTAACTGTGGAAATTCCACGATCAGGGTTGGCTAATTCTGTAAGCGGAGGAACTCCCAACGAGTCATGTGATGGGAGACCAGGCATGCCTAATAATTCAGATTTACAAACTTTAATACTAACCTTGCAGAAACATGTGAAAGAACAAAATGACCGTATTGAGAAAATACCCGGCGTACCACATGTGATCAAAGGAGTTGATTTCGACAAATATTCACAGCGACCATGGAAGCCAAGCGCAGCTCCATTACCAATTCCCAAAAAGTTCAAAATGCCTGACATCCCAAAATACGATGGAACGACCGATCCATGTGACCACATTACTGCATTCACCACGGGAGTAAAAGGCAATTATTTAACCAAGCAGGAGATTGAATCTGTGCTGGTCAAAAAGTTTGGTGAAACACTTACTAAAGAAGCGTTAACATGGTACTTTCTTTTACCTGAAAATTCTATTGATTCTTTTGCTGAGCTTGCAGATCTATTTATAAAAGCACACTCGGGTGCACAAAAAGTTGAAAAGAGAATGGAGTACATATTCAAAGTAAAGCAAGGAGATACAGAATTGCTTCGAGAATTTGTAGACAGATTCCAACGTGAAAGAATGTTGCTTCCAAAAGTACCTGACAATTGGGCGGACATGGCATTTGCAAGCAATTTAAACGAGAAAAGTTCAGAAGCTAAGAGGAGGCTTAAAGAGAGCCTACGAGAATTCCCTGCCACGGCATGGAATGATGTCTATAATAGGTATAGTACCAAGTTACGGATCGAAGAAGATACCGTAGCTCAGTCAAGTGTTAAAGAAAAAACAGGTTCGAGGCGGTCAGAACCTAAGAAGAGGTCCGGTAAAAATAGGAACGAGCCTTATAAGGGACCTTCGGGGCGAGAAGCTCATTCTAAATTCGAAAACGTGCGGGCTGATCACAGGTTCGCAAATAGAGATTCAGGTTTGTCATCAAGATTCAGAAAAAATCAAGATGAACGTAATAGAGATGCTAATGCAAACGCAAGGATTGGGGACTACAATTTTAACGTGAGTACCTCCGAGTTGGTCGCTGTTTTAAGAAGCATGGGAGATAAGGTACGATGGCCTAAAGAGATGAGATCAAACCCAAATAGAAGAAACCCAGACTTTTGGTGCGAGTTTCATAATGATCACAACCATAGAACATGAGACTGCAGATTATTACAAGGTGAGGTGGAACATTTATTAACGCAGGGCTATCTGACAGAATTATTCAGCGAGAAATGTAAACAAGCTTACATGAAAAATAGGCAAGAGCCCCCAAAACCTCCGTCTCCAAAGAGAACAGTAAATGTGATAAACGGCAGAGAAGAAGTCAACGGTGTAACCTATACAGCCGCGAGAAAAACAACAAAAGTTCACAATAACTCAAGGGAAGCGAACTCGCCAAACTCTGGAAGACGACAACATAACCTTTGATGATGCAGATGCCGATGGATTAATGATTTCTCACAACGATGCACTGGTAATATCTTTACATATACATGATACTAACGTAAAATGAGTTTTGATTGACCTAGGTAGCTCTGTGAATATTATTCTATTACGAGTGGTGAATGAAATACTGATGGGCGATCGTGTAGTTCCGACAGCACGTTCCTTATCTGGGTTTGATAACTCAACCGTTATTACAAAGGGTGAGATTGAACTAAGCACATACGCAGAGGGGGTCATCAAATAAACAAAATTTCAAGTGATAGACACAGATATGGCCTATAATGTGATTCTTGGGAGGTCGTGGATTCATGATATGCATGTTGTGCCATCCATATTGCATCAGGTTATCAAATTCCCTTCAAAATAGGGAATTCAACAGATTCGAGGAGATTAACAAACTTTAAGGAGCATCAATTCGGTGATACAACCAAGTCAAAAAGATACGAGTGCAAATAAAAAAGATACAAGTGCAAGTGAGAAAGATGCGGTAAATCAAATTTCAACAGAAAATGTATCAAAACAACAGACGTGGATTCCAAACCAGATGTAATTCAAGAGCATAGGAGAATGAAAACATTAAAACAACGATTGAGGAGCTTGAAGTTGTTCCACTATTCGAACAATGGCCAGATCGAAGAATTCATATTGGAGCAAGGTTAAACCCAGATAGGAGAGGTAAATTAATTGAATATTTAAAAGCTAACGCGGATTGTTTTGCATGGTCCCATTCAGATATGACAGGTATACCTCTGTAGGTGACGATGCATAAATTAAATGAAGATCCATCATTCATACATGTCAAACAAAAGAAGAGGAAGCAAGGATCATTCAAAAATCAAGTGATCAATAAAGAGGTACAAAAACTCTTAAAAATCAATTCAATACGCGAGGTAAAATATCCTAATTAGTTAGCTAATACAGTGGTAGTTCCGAAAAAGAACGGTAAATGAAGAGTTTGTGTAGATTAAACTGACTTAAATAAAGCATGCCCGAAGAATTCATTCCCTTTACCGCACATAGATCAATTGATTGATGCTACTGCAAGTCACGAATTATTAAGCTTTCTAGATGCGTATTCTGGTTATAATCAAATAAAAATGGACCCCTTAGACGAAGAAAAAACTTTATTTATTACAAACAGGGGGACTTATTGTTACAAAGTCATGCCTTTTGTCTTGAAAAATGCTGGAGCCACGTATCAGAGGTTGGTGACCAAGATGTTCCAAGAATACCTGGACAAGATGATGGAAGTGTACATTGATGATATGTTGGTCAAATCTACACAAGCGGAAGATCACTTTCAACATCTTTCACCTACCTTCGAGATCCTCCGCAGATATAGTATGAAACTGAACCCAGAAAAGTGTGCTTTTGGCGTAGCTTCAGGTAAGTTTCTGGGCTTTCTCGTATCTGATAGAGGAATTGAAGTAAATCCTGAACAGATTAAAGCTATTGAAGAAATATATGATATACTCACAAGCAAAAATTAAGTACAAAGATTGACAGGTAGGATTGTAACTCTGGGAAGATTCATTTCAAGATCTTCTAAGAAAAGCTTTAAATTCTTTTCAGTTTTGAAGAAGCAAAATCAGTTTGAATGGACTGAGAAATGCCAACAAGCCCTCAAAGATTTGAAGGCATACTTAACAAATCCTCCCCTGCAGTCTAAACCAAGGGATGGAGAAAGACTATTTGTATATCTTGCAGTTGCAGAAGTAGTTGTAAGTGCAGTTTTAGAAAAGGAGGACAAAGGTAAACAATCTCCTATTTATTATGTTAGTAAATCTATATTAGATGCTGAAACTAGATATCCTCATCTACAGAAACTAGCTTTAGCATTAGTCATGGCAGCTAGAAAATTGAGATCATATTTTCAATGTCATCCTATCTCCGTAGTAACTGCATATCCGTTAAGGAATATTTTGCATAAACAAGAATTGTGAGGCAGACTAGCCAAGTAGGCAATAGAACTAAGTGAATTTGACATTATTTATCAACCTCGAACAACAATAAAGTCTCAAGTTTTAGCAGATTTTGTCGCAGATTTTAATACAAAAATAATTCTTGAAGTGGAAAAGGAATTACAAATTTTTACTGGAGCTAATCCAGGTACATGTACTTTATTTACTGACGGATCTTCAAATGTCAACGGAGCCGGTTTAGGTATTATCTTAATCTCACCCTCAGGTGAAAGTATAAGACAAGCAATTAAATGTTACCCTATTACAAACAATGAAGTAGAGTATGAGACTGTAATTGTAGGTTTGGAACTAGTACGAGAACTCTCCATAGAGCAAATCATGATTAAAAGTGACTCTCAACTGGTAGTCAATCAGATGCAGGGGACTTACAATGCTAGAGAGCCACGAATGCAACAATAGTTGGAAAAGGCACGAGAACTGGTCAGGAAATACCAATCATGGAAGATCGTGCAAATACCCAGGGAAGAAAACACAGAAGCAGATGCGTTGTCTAACCTTGCTTCAGTTGCAGAAGTAACGAGTGAGGAAAATATTATTGTAATCCATTTATTTCATTCAGCACTTGACCAGGATAAACATGAGGTAAGCTTTAATAATTTAACCTGGGATTGGAGAAATGAGATTGTTAATTTTTTGCAGTACGGGATCGTACCTGAAGGCAAGAAAGAATCTCAAATGCTTTGACGGAAAGCTGCTCGTTACTGCCTAATTCGAGATAATTTATATCGAAAAATATTTGGCGGTCCTTTATCAAGGTGCCTTGTACCCAATCAAACGGAGTACGTGATAAGGGAAGTACATGAAGGACATTGCGGAAATCACGCAGGTGGAAGATCTTTAGTTAAAACATTAATCAGGGCAGGATACTACTGGCCTAAAATGGAAGAGGATGAGGAAAATTTTGTAGCCAAGTGTGATAAGTGTCAACGATATGCCAACAATATGCATCGACCTGCAGAGTTATTACATGCAGTTATTTCCCCGTGGCCATTTATGAAATGGGGAATGGATATAGTAGGGCCTTTGCCACAAGTTAAAGGCAAGGTACGGTTCCTATTGGTGTTAACAGATTACTTTTCAAAATGGGTAGAGGCAGGAGCTTTCAAACAGGTACGAGAAAAGAAGGTGAAAGACTTTATTTGGCGGAACATCATATGCCGGTTTGGAGTTCCAAGAGAAATCGTATGTGATAATGGCCCATAATTTATATGATCAAAAATCACGGAGTTCTTTCAAAGTTGGCAAATCAAATGAATAACCTCTTGACCTTACCATCCCGTGGCAAATGGACAAGCTGGGTCAACAAATACGATTATCATCAATAATTTGAAGAAGATGCTAGAAAAATCAAAAGGGAATTGGCCTGAAGAATTACCAGGAGTATTATGGGCTTTTAGAACCACAACAAAAACAGCCACGGGAGAAATTCCATTTTCGCTTGTGTATGGTTCAGAAGCTTTAATCCCAGTTGAAATAGGAGAACCAAGCACGAGATTCACATTGGCAACGGAAGAGTCGAATGATGAGGAGTTAAGAACAAACTTGGACTTACTCGAACAAAGAAGAGAAGCAGCTCTAATACGAATGGCAGCACAAAAGCAAATCATAGAACGATACTACAACAGAAAGGCTTACCTCAGGTACTTCAAAATTGGGGACTTCGTTCTTAAAAAGGTTTTTCAATCAACGAAAACAACCGAAGCAGGAAAGTTAAATCCAAATTGGGAAGGACCCTATAAAGTTCGAGGTATTACTGGAAAAGGTGCCTACGAGTTAGAAACCATGGATGAAAAGGTTTTACCCTCGAGATGGAATGTTGTTCACTTAAAGAAATACTATTTCTGAGCGAAAGAAATACCCACGGTCAGGTATCGTTCAATTACGATTTTTATTTTGTACAGTTAAAATTATACTAACAATTTTAGATGATAAGCAAAAAAGCTAGCCCACACCAAATGATGATATTAGACCTAAAGGACATGCGGAAGCAACATTATTCCCGATCTAGGGTTGCAACCTTTCTTATGGAAATATAAAGGGTTAAGCAGTCATCATCTAAATTATATATACCTCCGAGTCCCGTATGCTTTTCCTTTTCAGGAAATGGACCACATAGAAGGAATAATCAAGTGCTCGATACTTCAAAGCTCAAACACTTGGGGGACTATATATATAAGAAAGGCAAATAATACTTGAAAAGTCAGAATTCAAGTCAAGCCTATGATCTTCCCAACAAAGCGAAAGTTAAGAGCAAAATCAAGAGCTAAAAATGCAAGCCTGATTCAAAAACTTATGAAGAATACACTCGTGGATGTAAATTCCAAAATCTTATAAATGTTTGGGTTAAAGGCAATATTTAGTCATGGGTTGCAAGATATACCCTTGAATTTTACAAAATATGTTGTAAAGAAAACAGTTACGAAAGAGTTATAGATGATACTTGAATGCATGTAAAGTATTATATAATTTGAAAGTTCGAATGATATAAAATTTCCTCAAAGTTATTCAAAGAAATGTGTGTGTTCCAATTTCTTCTTTCGTATGTTTACACCATTATGAAGTTGAGACGTCTTCTTCATTAAGTGTCATTTATAAAAGGGCCCTCTTTTATAATTCGTGCCTGTTCAAAAAGCCACGAAGTATTGAAGCATTTTTAAATGCAGAGTAGAACAGAAACTCAAAATAAAATATTATATAAACTCGGTTAAAACTAACTGTAAACTTAGTTCAAACCAAAGTATTTGATATTAAACCCCAAAATAGATCAGGGGTAAAGCTTGCCAACTATTCCACAAATAATAAACAAACACAATAAACTTTCCAGACACAAGTTCACTATGGGGCAGATTTTAAAGTAATACTATCAGCAGCGGGAGAAGTCAAGATGGCATCATCAGCAGCAACAGAAGGTTCGACTTGAGCAGGAGAGATTTGAACACTAACTTCACCAGAAGTAAGTTCTTCACCCCCGGGAATGCCGACCTCATGTGAAGAAAAGTTTTGACTCTGCTGAGTTTTTTCAATAGTTTCCTTAGTTTTTGCAATCTTAGCAGTCAAGTCGAAACCATCCTGGTTAGCCTCCATCAAAGTCTCGAGGCGCGTATTCAAGAAAGCCCAGCTTACATCAAGAATTGATTTATCCTCAAGGGCCTCATAATCCCTCTCCCATTTCTCAATTTCGTCCTCCAACTCTGCGTTTTCAGTCAAAGCAGCATCATAAGAAGTTTGTAAAGGGGAGAGTGATCTCTCTAAGAACTGGATCTTTTTAGAAGATGCACGGAGGTCTTCTTGAGCCTGAGTGAGCGTTTGAACAAGCTCTCCGGCATAGACTTCCTTCTGATTAAGCAGTTCTTTCAGATCCCTAATTTCCTCAGTAACTTTAGAAAGCTGCTCGGTAAATGAAGATTCAAGGAGGTCTCTATCCTTGCCTATTTGACTGGAAGAAGCTTTTTCAATCGCCAATTCTGCTGCCATCATTTTCACTTGCTGTTCCAAAGCACACTTTTCCTCATCTAAAACTTCTTTTTCTAACTGAAGGCCTTCAAATTGTTCTTTCCAGTTGTCCGCTTCCGTATGATAGTCATTTAATAACTGTTTAGTATGGACAATTCTCTTCATCAGCTCTGTGTCTATCAGGTTGATCTACAAAGAAAGGGAAGAAGTAATTATCAAACAAAGATAAAGAAATCACATGTAAAATAAAAAGCTAAGGCTTATACCTTTAAAGATGAATGGACAATGTCATTCATCCATGTCAAAGAGCCGTGGTTTTCCAATTTAGACTTCTTAACTGGGCCAATCAACGATTTTAGCCATACATCAGCTTGGCCAGACTTTTTCAAAAGATTACCATCCTCGGGGACTTCAATGGTAACTTTTTTCATCCTCTTACTTCTACTGGGAGAACCAACTTCAACATGAGAAGTGGTAGCAATAGGGATAGTTGAGGAAGTAAAAATAGCCACAGGAGGAGCAGTGGCAGCAACAACAGGCGCGGAAAACTGAGAACCAATAGGAATAGACACTGGAAAGGAGACAAGGGGTGCTTTATCAGAAACTAAGCCAACATCTTTGCTATCAAACCCATGGGAAAACAACTGCTCTGTAGAATTACGAGGTGCAACAATCATCTCTTCATCAGAGCTCACCAAAGTGGCAGCTTCAGGCTCATTCACGGGAACTGAACTTGGAGTAGGAGTGGCTTCATCATCCGAAACAACACGTCTCCTAGCCCGAGGCTTACGAACTAAAGAACCCTCCTCTTGTTCCTCTTCACCCTCAGAAACATGAGCTCTCTCTGCTTTTCTCTTGATGAAGAACTCAAAATCATATCTTGAGCCATGGACAAAGAAAGTCTTGATGAAGTAATAGACGCGACACTAACACCCCGTATGGGAAACCCTAGCAGAAGAAGAAGTTAGCAAATCTCCAAATAAATATAAAAGAAAGGTAGAAGGTTAAAGGGGAGCATACCATGAGTTTTAACTTTCCAACCAAACCTATGAGAAAGGTATTTCCAAGACCTTTCTTCCATAGGAGCAACCGACAATAATTTTTCTACCCAATCACGGAAGTCTAGTATTTCTTCAACAACTTCCATGGTTGCTAAAAAAAACAAATAGCCACGGGATCGTAAGTTTCTTCTTCCTTCATAAAAGAGAAGAAAGATATCTAAATAAAAACTAACGTGCAAAGTTCCATTTTTCTGGAAAGGGCATGTTCTCTTCACCCACTAAATCACTTGTGGGAGCAACAACAAAATGGGCATACTAGCCAGGATCTTTATCATCTTCAGGGCTAAACAAAACCCTTTTGATCTTAGCCACAAGAGTAAACACCCCCGAAGGAAACAACTTAGGGGAATAAAGATGAAGCAAGTGTTGAAAGGTGAAGGGTAAAAAGGCCGAATTATCCAGGTATCTTAAATATGCAACAACTCTCCATACAATAGGACCAATCTGTCCTAAGCAAACGTTAAAGAAATGGCAAAATTCTATGATGGCTGGGTCAATAAGTGGTCTAAAACCTAACGTAAAAGGATATGTGTAAACGAAAGTGTAACCAGCTTGAAACGAAATAATCCTTTGGTTTGGACCAGGAACTAAAATTGGAAAGTCAAATTTCCAATGGCATTCTCTTCGCACAAGAGAAATAAAATCCTCAGTAATCTGGGAAGGATAAACATCGGCACGATCATGAGAAGTCATAGAAGTAACTTGATTTCTAATTGATTCACGATCAGTAGAGAAAGAAAATTCTACAGGAATAATTTCATCAACAGTTGGTTCTCGAATAGGTTCACTCGAATCCCTATTTCTAGCAGAAGATCTATGAGTTGAAGAAGCCTTAGTTCTAGAAGAATAAGGGGTAGCAACGCTAGTTTGAGAAGTAGAACCACGAATGGATATTAATCCTAAACTACGTAATCTACCGCCTCTTCTACTCCTAACAAGAGCAGTTGAAAGGGGAAGTTCATCTACAATTACTACTCTGCGAGGATCGGGGTTTGATGAAGAGATGGTTATATGAGAAAATAATGTGTGTTGAAGAACAAGAACGATTAAAGAAGAAGAACACTGTAGATTGAAGGTTTTGAGAAACTAAAAGTGAATGATGCAGCCGCAAGAAAGCCTTAAAAACCGCTGAAGAATCGTAGACCCAATCGACGAAGGCCACGTAGCACATACATTAAATGGAAGTGACATGCCAAGCGATGGTTCTAAAGAAGATGCAATGATATATGGGAAACGGCGACAAAATATTCCCGCCATAAATGCGTGCCACTTCCCAAATATTTCATTGCAGAATATTTGGCAAGTGGGGGGACTATCTGTATTGGTAAAAAATAAATATTACACGTGAAATTATATGAGGATGACATGGCAAGATACATGGATTACTAAGAAGATGACAACTGGAGTGTCGCATTAAAAGAGTCGCGATTTACAACAGGTACGAGCAAATCACTCACGAGACGAAAAGGTACGGTTGCCCGAGCCTAAATTATTTAGTGAAGAGACACAGGCAGGATGAATCAAGACAGTAAAGAGGGAAGATTCATGAATCTCAAATTAATGTGGAATAAGAATCTAAACAGTTAAAGAATCTTCATGAACAGTTACAGTTGTCAATTGTAACGTTTCATTAATGTCATTAATGCTGATAATGATTCTGTCATAAAAGGGAAGAAACATTATATTTGTAAATTCCTATATAAGGGAAGGGAATTTCACTTGTAAGGACACGTTCTGATGAATATTGGAATATAATTATTTTCTTGTGCTTTCTATTGATTACTTTGCCATTTCTGATTCCGATCTCCTTTCTTATATTTGAGAGAATATTGAATTTCTTGATTATCAGTAACCCGAGTACTTCTAAAAATATGTTTTGACTGAGAATCTAATTCTTTGGTTAAACACATTCCAAGCTATAAGGAAATTGTTGAGGCTTGAGTCTGATAGCCGCCCTGGATGCCAAAGCTGACAAAAAAATATACCACATTTGCCATGAAGAGATTCAACAATGGGTTTCCATGCCCCTGTTTGATCTTCTGTCCAAATTCCAGGTATATTTGGGGACCTTCAAATACAACAATAACAAAAGTCTCAATTTCAAGATAGTTCATGTCGGCTTTATGAATCATTAATTTGCATTTCGTTCCGTTTGAATCCATGTTATTTCAATATAATATGTTTTACTTATATATATATATATATATATATATATATATAATAAATATAATTTGGGCAACTAGCTGCACAAAGCATCCCGCATTTACGCAGGGTTCGGGGAAGGATCGCACTCTTAGGAGTGTAATGTAGATAGCCTACCCTAATGCAAGAATTAGTAGTTGTTCCCACGGCTCGAACCCGTGACCTATAAGTCACACGAGACAACTCTACTGTTGATTCAAGGCTCCCTTCAATATGCTTTACTTATATTGCAGAAAAATAAATGCAGAGGAAAGTGAACTCCTTACCCTTTGGAGATGTCAGAAGCACTAGTTGATTCAGAAATGAGAAAACCTCCCTTAGTAGCTCTATGAGCATAATATTCAATATCATGTGGTTGTGGAGTATTATTGTATGATCTGTTCCTTGTCATTGATGACATCACAACTCTGCATATCACAACATTATACAATAATATGTCTCAATCACCCGCGAATTTAGGAAATTCAATAAGGGTGTTCGAATTTTGAACATCATTTAATGGTGGACTATGTAAGGGTGTTTAAAATTTATGTTTTAATTAATAACAAGTAATATTTTGTCCTATACATAGTATAATATTTCGGGAAAGGTGTCAAATGGTTTTAAGATAAATGAATGTGATAAATATGTGTACATTAAAAATGTTCCAAATCACATAGTCATTGTTTGCCTATATGTGGATGATATGCTGATAATGAGTAATGACATTGCCAACATAAATGCTACTAAGCGTATGCTCAATAGTAAGTTTGATATGAAAGACTTGGGAGTTGCTGATTTAATTCTGGGAATTAAGATCCATAAGACTCCTCAAGGTCTGGCATTGTCACAATCTCATTATATTAAGACAGTACTTGAAAAATTCAAGCACTTGGGCTTTAAAGTTGCAAAGACTCCAATTGACGTGAATCTTGCATTAGTAAAGAATAAAGGCCAAAGCATATCACAATTGGATTATGCTCGTGTGTTGGGATACTTAATGTATATCATGAATTGTACACGACCAGATATAGCTTGTGCTATAAGTAAACTGAGTCGATATACGAGCAATCCAGGCCAATCTCATTGGATGGCAATGAAACGAGTTTTGGGATATTTAGAACATACCCAGAACTTTGACTTGCACTACAGTAAATTCCCTGCGGTGATTGAGGGATACTGTGATGTAAATTGGATCACCGGTTCAACTGATTCTAAGTCCACGAGTGGATATGTATTCACTATTGGTGGAGGAGCGGTATCTTGGAAGTCGTCCAAACAAACATGTATTTTCCGCTCTACAATGGAGGCTGAATTCATAGCCTTAGATAAAGTCGGTGAAGAAGCTGAATGGCTCCGGAATTTCTTGGAAGACATTCCATTTTGGCCCAAACCGTTGGCACCAATATGCATACATTGTGATAGTCAAGCGGCAATTGGAAGGGCTAGGAGCGTTATGTATAACGGTAAATCTCGTCATATACGATGAAGACATAAAACCGTTAGGCAATTACTCTCTAGAGGAATTATCACGATTGACTATGTAAAGTCAAGTGATAATGTGTCGGATCCACTTACAAAAGGCCTAACTAGAGAGGTAATTGAGAAATCATCAAGGGGAATGGGGCTATGGCCGAGAACAAGTCATTGTAGCGGTAACTCTACCTAGAAGACTGGAGATCCCAAGATCTAGGTTCAAGGAGATCAAACAAAGTCATTAATGACGGTTCAACATTGTCAAATAAAATTTTAGTCCGTTCTCGTGATGAGACAATGTTCAGTACCAAGGATAAAGCATTAAGGCTTTTTAATGATTTCTAAATTTGATACGGGGTATATCAAATAGTGTATCTACAGGATGACACGTTAAGGAATCACATATGTAAGTGTGAAGTGTTAGCCGCTTCAAGGAGAACTTTGTAAGGCCAGTTCTCTACGCACTTATGAAACCAGGCGGTGTTCATGGCTGAAACGAACACAACAATGAGAACCAAAGATGGTTAAGGGTTGATTGTGTGACTTATGTTTGTCTAGGTATACACCAAAGATCGACGGTTCAAAGATATCAAATCTACCGATTGACCGAGTATATCCGACATAAGTTCACTACGGAAAGTTCAAAGGGAAACCTACTTATCCAGATGCGATTAATCCTTGCTTGCAAATCACACAGTTTTTCCATGCATATTTCTGTGATATAGCCATTCCCCATTCATGTGGGGGATTGTTGAGGTTTTTGTTATTTAAGATGAAATAGTCTTAAAATGAGGGTGAATGAGAAATGGAGGGAAAATAAAATTTTTGAGTAAAATTTTAAGTTTTCTTCTCTTGACAATGAGACATTGTCCCATATTGGAAGAGGAAAAGATTTTTTGTGGGTATATATATAATTGCTCTTCTTGTAGCTCTTAAAGAGTTAAGAAGAAAGCAAGCCTCGCGCCGTCGTCATCGTCGCTCGCTCTGCTCGGCTTCGGCTTCGGCTTCAGATTCAGATTTGGATTTGGATTTGGTCAAATGATCGATTGATTGATTAATTTTTTGGACCAAATTTATTTGTTAATAGTAAATATTAACGTAAGATTATCCGCATTTGTAACGGATATGTTCCAATCTGTGTATTGACCACCAGCTGCAATAGCAGCCGCCTAATGCTCTTCCCACCATGGACAAGTGCTTGCTCCACAAACAAGCTAGTGCATGCTCCACCATGGATGGTGGAGGGTCGTTCATCTTCAAAGCTGACTGCTATAAATATGTGCAGCAGCTGTTGAAGAAAGACACACAAAAACTGAAATCGCTCAACTGGCTATACATTGCACTCCTTCCTTCTCAGCATTTCCATACGATTTTCTGAATTTCTACTCCTTTGTTCTGCATTGTTTTAACTTCAAACAAAGCAACTGTACGTGTGATTTGCTACCGAACTTTGTGTTCGCTGAAACACTGGGGTTTGAAGTACCGCTACACCAGTGTGTGATTTGTTCTATCCTGGGAGAAAATAATCCATAACCTTGGGTACTAGGAGGGGATTAAATTCCTTAAGGAAACACTGTGAATTCAGTGGACTCGAATTAATTACTGTTTCATTACGATAACTTATATTTTCCAGAATTATTATTTACAAATACAGCAATATTGGCGGGACTAACATTTCTGATTATGAACTGTTGTCTTTGTATGTCTTTTCCCTTCAACACCATGTTTGCTTTGAAATTCAAGAATATGAATAAACTGTTATTGGCTTGTGGTAAATCATATATAACACCCTCAATACCTTATTATTTACTTTTTCTAACTGATACACATAAATTATATGCTAATTATATATTATATACATTTTATACATAGATTATACATATATTATATATTCATTGACTAGTTGTCAGAGATGGATCCAGGATTTAAATCTCATGGGTTCAACTTTTAAAGTTTTTTGCATTGAAGGTTCATATATATTAGTTATCACTACTAAAAATCACCTGTTTACCAACGCAAATTACCGACAAACGTCCCTCGGTAATAAGGCTTTACGTCGGTAAGTGGTTGGTAGGTAAATCCTTCCTCAGTAAAATAAACCGACAGAACCCGTCGATAATTACCAGCGGACCCCATCGAAAAGCCATCGGTACATTTCTGACAGTAGTTGGTCAAATAATTTTACTTACCGACGGATATCCGTCGGTATATTATAAAATAATATAATATTAATAATATCAATACCGACGGATGTCCATCGGTAAATTAAAAATAATAATTTAATAATACCGACGGACACCATCGGTAAGTTTAGAATTCTAATTTAGTAATTTAAAAATTAAAAATATGAATAAATTCATATTCCGATGGATATCCGTCGGTATTTTCAATAAAATTTAAAATTTTGGTTCAAGACTACCGACGGACTCCCTCGCTAATTAAGAATGCTGGATTGAAAATGAATAATTGTTCCGAATGACTCTGTCAGTAAGTCCCTCGGTAAATCTGGTACATTTTTGCCAGGGAGTGCTTATTTTTTGCTGCACTACCTGCCAGTCAGAATATTACAATAGACCTGCTAGCGAGAACATTACAATAGAAACAAAAATGCAACCACAATAAAATTCAACTTAACAACAACAAAACTTTATAAACTATCCAAACATCCAAATTATCCCATCAAACATCAAAACTATCCAACCAAACTTCAAAATGTAACATTCAAAGCTAACATCCAACTAAACAACAATCCAACCAAACATAAAATCACTCCTCGTCTTCGGATTCCCCCTCATCTTCTTCATCATTTATATTATTTCCATCACTTTCATCCTCTTCATGAATGTGGCTTTTTGGCGGGGAGCGGGGCAGACCGATTAAATGGTTCACTTGAGCCTTGAGGGAGTCGATGTCATTCCTAAGTGCGTCTCTAATCTTCTCTTCATACTTTCTTTTTTCTCGTTCATCCGCATAGTTCCTAGAAAGTTGTTGAATCATTCGCCGCATCTCCTCAAGGTCCTCATTTTGCACGGCGGCGGATGTCCCAATACCTTGTAACCACAAAAGAGAAGTGGAAAAAATACACAAAGAGTTAGAATTGAATAATTCAGCACCTAACTTCATAAACTTTAACTAGGGAACATCGACTACCATACATACCATGAAGTAGAAACTTCGGTTAAGTTTTGAGCAGCATATTACTTTCACTAGATATAGGGATAATCTTAATATGGTAGAGAACATCTTCAACTACTTAAAACTAACTAGTTCAATTAATTCTTATGATATGGAGGGAGTTGATTTTGTAACAGGCAAGTTGATAAATTTGAAATTTCTCTAACAAAACGTAACTATTAACACTAGAAAAACTAAAGTTGTCCAACTTTTTCCGTAAAGAGTGATCAACATTGTCAACAAATTGTAAGTGAAAGTTATCCAACCATTTAATTCCTAGTGATGCTAAATTTCTACTATGACTTGGAGCCGAATGTTATAAATCAATTTGGTGACCAAGCAAACTCAGGGTCAAAAGAGTGCACCACTAACTCCCTCTTAAATAGCATTTCAGTCTCTCTCCATAAGAAGAATCTGTATCTCCTGTCGTCTTTCTTATACCTCTAAAAACCCAATTTGTTCTTACTAATAACAGACTGGAGGCTACAAATCTTATGAAAATGCAACTTTTAATCAGTTATGTACAGATATTGAGTGACATCACGATAGTACAATAGATTCAGATTCTTTAACTGGGGTCTTATCATTGTTATACAAAGTGTATCTCTAAGGGTTCTCACAGAAGACTTAAAACATTTAGCTGGAAAGGATAGCCTATAAAGTAGTACTTGCAAACGTTAGAGTTTCTTAACAAAAAGAAGAGCTTATTAACCAAAAAGTATATACCTTGTAGTCCACACGCGAGGCGATGAAAATTGCGCTCGGAGGAAAGGTCGTATGCTCTACCCTTATACACGCCTCCAACCACGTTCAATCACAATGGGAGAGTTTCTTCCTCCGATGGCATGATTGACTGGCCTTGCTCATCGGTCGGCTGACTCCTAGCGAGCTCTTCCACTGCTTGTGGATTTGTGGAGTTTGAAACGACTCTCCTTTTTCCTGAAATCATACCAACTTTATTGTGTTACTACATTCTTACCATGATTCCGTCACTAATTATTTGAACGCACAAAAGAAAGAAGATTAAAAAGAAAAAGAAGTCAATATATGTAATATATATATATATATCCCTCCTCAAAAACTTTCTTTACTCCAGAAAAATTAGTTGAAAGTGGTCATAATGTTAAGAGTTAAAAACGAGGTCAAGTTCTAATTAGAAAGTGTTAAACATAAGTTAACACAAGCCCTCACTTTCTTTGCACTTCCTTCTTCATAAAAGTAGCCAAATTTATCCAATATTAGCTCGAATTCTATGGTATAGAACGACGAACGTCGTAATAATAACAGGGCCATAATAG
Organism: Nicotiana tabacum; assembly: GCF_000715075.1. Taxonomy (NCBI): domain Eukaryota; kingdom Viridiplantae; phylum Streptophyta; class Magnoliopsida; order Solanales; family Solanaceae; genus Nicotiana; species Nicotiana tabacum. Next base: position 1,510,046 of record NC_134103.1, read on the forward strand.
ACTATTAATGCATAGTTTCAAAAGCAATTTGCTCGCTTCTCAAAAAAAGAAGAAGAGTTTTTGTAAAAGATTTCGAAAAGGCAAGAACGTAACTAACTAAAATGAAACAAAAAGTATAACATAATACAACATATATATAAGAATTAAGAAGCTAAAATTACCTGATATGAACCCATGAATTGAAGAATTCCAACTTGGGCTTGCAAGAAGTTAATATACTTATAAGCAGCTCGAAACATCTCAACAGTGTTCATCTTTTGCCCACCAGGAATCAACTTCCCAAGCTCCTGTGTCTTCTATGTTATTTTCTTTCTCCTTTGCCTTGCCGCAATGCTCTGTGCTGACAAATTCTTCTCATTGCATTTCTTCACACTACTCACCTTAGCCTCTAAGGCATTTTTGCTTCTGTAAACTGGCAAACTTGAAAATTCAGGTAGCGAAAATGACGTTAAATCTTCTAACATTGGAGCATTTGGCACAAACTCATTGAAATAATTGTTAGTGATTTCAAGGCAACAGTTATTTTGAAAGAACTTTTGGCGTTTCGGGTAGCTCTGAAAATTATTCAATTGTTGGTATGAATTTACTTGGACAAGTTGGATTGGTGGGCGGTTATTGAATTTAAAATTGGCTAGTAATAACATTTCAACCTTTTGAATGTGGACCAAGACCTTTTCTTAGAAGGCATTCCTGTTCTAATGTCTTAAAGGGAAAAAGGTTTTTCACACATTTCTTCAAATCAAAGGAATCTCTTTCACAAGATAATATAGTATAGTATAGGTTAGGAAGAAGTCTAGGGAGAAGAATAGGTCAACTAAACCTAATAGAGGCTACATTACAGGAAGCATCAAGAAATTCAAATGCAATGATGAACCTGCTTCCAGAAACATCACAAGAATTCTCAACAGAAACTTAAAAAACAAGTACTAATAGTAATAGTGATGTATTTGATCCAATAGAGGCACCGCTCTTTCATTTCTCTAGTGTTGGACTTAAATTCAAGTTCCTTATGCCAAAACAACAAATAACTGGAACACGGTTCAAAATGCACAGAGACAAAAAGGAGTTCTAATCCTGCAAAATTTCAAATCTCTCTCAAGATTTATATATAAGTATAGGGTATCAATTTATGTCTCAGTGGCTATTGTAGCAAACAAAAGAGAGGTGACAAATAACACTTGGCAATTTTTATACCTTGCTAAAAACAAGCACGAAAATTGCATCTACAGGATTGAACAACCAAAAGAACAAACTTGAGGATGGAATACTAAAATAAAGCCCATCAAGGTCTAAGATTCATCTTCACCAGGCCCTTCTCTTTCCTTTCCTCTTATCCTAAACCTCCCTTCCCCTTCGCATTATTATGAGAATTTGTGAACTCAAACCACCCCAAAAAACGACCTCAATGGAAGAAAACTTACCGGAGATGGAGAGGAGTCTGAGTGCCGACGATGGCCGCTTATTGCCGACAACGACGACGATGGCCGCTTGGATTGAGTGCCGACGACGCCGATGAAGCGGGGATTTGCCCTAGAAGAAGTGAGGCGGAGTGTTTAATTTGGTCAATGTATATTCTTATGTTTAATGAAGTGGGGATTTCACATCTCTAAAGTTTATGTTTATGTTTAAGCAGGGAGGCGGAGTGCTTATTTGTTAACCAAATTAATTTATGTTTAAGTTTGGTTAAGTAATTAGCAAATATGTAATTATATAAACCAAAATTAATGACCAATAATTTTGGTGTAATTATCAATTTATAAGCTAATTAATTATCACTGATACACTTCTACGTAATGTAATTATCAATTAACAATGTAATTGAACCTAACATTACTTAAGGATACTAGCTAATTAATTATTAATATTAATTAACGATACAACTAATATATTTCTACTTACTTAAGATATCAATTTAAGATAATTAAATAATCACTAAGATTTTTCACGTATATCATTAATAAACTTCTGCTTAGTGTGTAATTATCAATGTATAGGTTAGTGCATCACTAACATTACTTGAGGATATATATCCTTAGTGCATACACTTCTACTTAGTGTAATTATCAATATTTATAAGCTAATTGTAACTATTACACTTCTATGCTTAATGTAATTATCAATGAATTGCCTAATAAATTATTAATATTAATTAACGATATTGCTAATATAGTTTTACTTACTTTAGTTGTCAGTTTAAGATAATTAAACAATTACCAATATTTGTCAGTATACCATTAATAAACTTCTACCTAGTGTGTAATTATCAATGTATAGGCTAGTGCATCACTAACATTACTTAAGGATATATCCTTAGTGTGTATACTTCTACTTAGTGTAATTATCATTATCTATAAGCTAATTATAACTATTACACTTCTATACTTAATGTAATTATCAATGAATTGCCTAATAAATTATTAATATTAATTAACGATATTGTTAATATAGTTTTACTTACTTTAGTTGTCAATTTAAGATAATTAAACAATTACCAATATTTGTCAGTATACCATTAATAAACTTCTACATAGTGTGTAATTATCAATGTATAGGCTAGTGCATCACTAACATTACTTAAGGATATATCCTTAGTGTGTACACTTCTACTTAGTGTAATTATCATTATCTATAAGCTAATTATAACTATTACACTTCTATACTTAATGTAATTATCAATGAATTGCCTAATAAATTATTAATATTAATTAACGATATTGCTAATATAGTTTTACTTACTTTAGTTGTCAATTTAAGATAATTAAACAATTACCAATATTTGTCAGTATACCATTAATAAACTTCTACATAGTGTGTAATTATCAATGTATAGGCTAGTGCATCACTAACATTACTTAAGGATATATCCTTAGTGCATACACTTCTACTTAGTATAATTATCAATATCTATAAGCTAATTGTAACTATTACACTTCTTACTTAATGTAATATAATGAATTGCCTAATAAATTATTAATATTAATTAACGACATTGTTAATATAGTCTTACTTACTTTAGTTGTCAATTTAAGATAATTAAATAATTATCAATATTTGTTAGTATACCATTAATAAACTTCTACTTAATGTGTAATATCAATGTATAGGTTAGTGCATCACTAACATTACTTAAGGATATATTCTTAGTACACTTCTACTTAGTGTAATTATCAATCTATAAGCTAATTATAACTATTACACTTCTGTTTAGTGTAACTATCAATATATAGGCTAATCAATTATTAACATTACTTAACGATACCACTAATAAACCTCTACTTACTTTAATTATCAATTTAGAGATAAACAATCACTAACATTTCTCACAAATAGCATTAATACACTTTCATTTAGTGTATAATTATCAATATATAGGCTAATCAATCACTAACATTACTTATATAAGGATGCCACTAGTTCACTAATACTTAGTGCTATTATCAATGTATAGAGGCTAATATTTCAATCACCAATATTACTTACAAATATATTATTAATACACTTATACTTCGTGTAATTATCAATCTACAAGCTAAATACAACTAATACACGTTTACTTAGTATATTATCAATGTGTATGATAATCAATTGTTAACGTTACTTAAGGACACCGTTAATACACTTCTACTTACAGTAATTATCAATTTATAAGATAAATCATCACTAATATTTCTTACGAAAAACGACTAATACACTTCTTCTTAGTGAGTAACTATTAATGTATAGGTTAATCAATGTAGTTAAGGATACTACAAATTCACTTTTACTTAGTATAATTATAAATTACTAAGCTAATTACCACTAATATATTTTTAAGTAGTGTAATTACCTCCACTTAGTGTAAATTTCAACAAATAGGCTATCAACCACTAAGATAATTAAGTAAATACTTATCGAGGGACTTACCGATGGCCTCCTTCGGTATTGTGTAATAAAAAATACGAAATAATTATGTATAAGATTATATATTTAAATTACCGGCGGAAGTCCATCGGTACTGTAAGAACAAAATTCAAAATATTATGTAATTGCAATAGCGATTGAGTATGTCGATAACTTTATTATTTATTTTTTTTAAAAGCACCGAGAGACACTGTCGGTACCTAAAAAAATAATTCAAAAATATAAATACAAAATGTTCCGAGGGAGTCCGTCGGTAAATTACCGACGGAGTGCATCAGTACAACCAATTAAATTTTGACCGGTCAATATATCATTATTTACCGAGAGTTGTCCGTCGTTTTTTTTAAAAAAAAATTAGAAATTAATAAGTTCAAAAGTACCGAGGGACTTCGTCGGAAAGTCCCTCGGAATACCGACGGACTTCCGTCGGTACTGCTGCGTCGATAAACAACTGTTTTTTAGTAGTTTATGTAATTTAATAAATTTTTAGATATAATTTTATACTCCGCGTCGAAATTGAACCCATTCGTAACACACTATGCTATTTAGGTTAATTCTTCGTAAATTTACCAGCACTATGGCACTGGTGTTTGAAGGCATAGTGCCATTGTGAGGAAAAAGAAAGAAAAGTGGATAGACTGAGGCATTTGGCTTAGGCGATGCGGGAAGTGAACCGTCTACTAGTTTCAATGCAAATGACAACATATTTTACCAATTTTTTGGCTCAAGAATTCTAGTGGTGTAATAGTTTCCAAGGGAATAACTAAAAAAAATGCAAAATGCATATGTAGAATGCGATGACTTAAACCATAATACAAAGAGTGAAAGGAAGTCATTAATAATTAGATGCTACAAGTCTCATATGCGGAATGCGATTTATAAAGTTTCATCTAAAGAATACAATTTATAAGTCGAATGTGTTTTATAAGTCGATTGAGATTTATATTTGCTAATAGGCACGCTTCGGTTTTTCCCCATTTCGGATTTTTATTTTGGAATTCCTTATCAGTAATGCATATAAATTTTCTTTTCATTAATTTAACACCATTTATAATTCTCTAATTGAGATTGATGATCCCATTAATTTAGATTCATGTATCAAAAGGATACATTCTTTATTAAAAAAAGTCAATTTAAGGACACGAATACAAAATCTCTAATTAAATGTCGAGGGATCTCCTTCATTTCATCATCTTATTCCTTTGGTGTCCAACTATTCAATAGTTTTTTTTTTTTTTTTTTGGAGTTGGGGGAAGGGTAAAAATACTTCCACTAAGCTTGTCCCAAAAGTTACTTATACACCTAAGGGGTCGTTTGGTAGGGTATATAAGAATAGTGCAGAATAAGATTTATTAGTAATGCATGGGTTAGTAATGCAAGTATTAGTTATAAAGATATTATTTATTATCTATTGTTTGGTGTGGTGTATTAAAATTATAATGCATTGTATACTTTTTAAGAAAAATAGTTGTTTACAAAAATGCCCTCAATATTCTCAAGTTTTAAGGGACTTTAAGGATAATTTTATCTTTAACCATACTAATGCAAGCATTAATAGCCTTAGTATTACTAATGCCATGGTTTTCTATGCATTACTTATACATAAGATAATACCAAATATGATGTATAACTAATACAAATATTAGTTATACACAAATTAAAAAAATATACCAAACAATGTATTAGTAATGCATAGAGCTAATGCTTTCATTATTATTTCTTCCTACCAAACTACCCCTAATTATTGTTCTAAGTGAAAGCATCATCCCTTTTGAGTGATGACATGACAAGGCAAAAAAGAAGATTTTCCCAATCGTGCGTGAGAAACAAAAGTTTGAGTTAAAAGTGACTTAAGTGACACATGTCATTTTCTGATTGGACAATCAATTAATTACATTGTTTTTGTGCATCCTTCCTTCCTAATTAAATTTTATAATAAAGCCAACTTTTTTCCATTTTCGTCATTTCTCCATCACTTTCCATCATAGACAATCTTATTTGTTTGCTAAAAGTTTGTGGTTATAGTTAAAATACGAAATCACTCGTTTCCTCGTCAAAAATTACGTTTAAATTTTTCAGATCTTTTCTTGATCAATAACAAAAGGGAAACTAATTAAAGAATTCAATTTAGATGGTTGGACAAATTATTTCCTTCTATATTTCTATGTTAAAAGAAATTACAAAGACAAATTCAAATTTAAAATCAACGTAACATTATTAAAGAATCAATACTTGTGAATGTGTATAATCCAAAGCATTTGCAAATAATGGCTGCCAATCATCCCGTGAACAAGTTTGCTGATATTCTTCGTCGTTTTCTTGGCGATGACTATTGCTTCGTAACTTTGTATTTTTTTTAATTTTAAATTTGTGAAAGTCCCGCATTAGGAAACTGCATTAAACATAAATGTCAATACGCATATCATAATGTACGTGCATGAGCAGAGGCGGAACCACAGTGCATGTTACGAGTCCGGCTGGACTCAGTAGCTTTGGTTCAAATCATGTATATAAATTTTTATTAAATACTAAAATCTATAAATGCGTGTTGCACGTTAATAATGTCACATGATGGTTTAAATATTTATTTATATGAAGAAACAGTAAAATTATATTAATGAGAGAAATTTTATATATAATACTACAACAATCATCTAAATGTTGAAAAATATTATTACATTAGTATATATAATACACGAATTCAAAATGAAAGGATATCATCAGAACTTACATAAATGATCAATTTTAGTCATGTTAAACAGATAATTATGTACTGTAGTTTAAAGGTATCTAATGTGATGATATCTTACCAAACACTTCTTTATAGACAATATTTTTTTTTGTATACGTTTCCTTCTAATGCTTTGGTTACTCTGCCATAACTAAAACTCTTGTTGTCGATATTGATATCTCTCTTGAAAGTGCAACATATAATTATTCGTATAAGAAAACATACAACAACAATAATAACATACCTAGTATTATCCCACGTCGTGGGGTATGGGGAGGGTAGTACGTATGCACACCTTACCCCTACCTTGTGAGGATAGAGAGGTTGTTTCCAATAGACCCTCGGCTCAGGAAAGCATAAGCACCACATTAATAAAAATATAAAGAAGAAGGGACAATACCAAAAAGCCATATAAAAGCAGAATAAAAACAATAAGATAGTAAGGTGATCATCATTAAAAGAAAATAACGGTTAGTAATAAAAATCTACTACCAACAGAAAGCGAGACTGTGTGCCAATACTACTGTTATGAATACTCTAGACTACCAACTCTACTACCCTAATCCTCGACCTCCATACCTTCCTATCAATGGTCATGTCCTCGGTCAGCTGAAGCTGCGCCATATCTTGCCTAATCACCTCTCCCCACCTCTTCTTGGCCTACCTCTACCTCTCCAATGTCAACCGCTCACACCTCCTCACCGGGATGTCTGTGTTCCTACTCCTTACATGACCAAACCACCTAATCCGCGCTTCCCGCATCTTGTCCTCAATAGGGGACACACCGACCTTGTCGCGAATAACCTCATTTCTGATTCTATCTAACCTGATGTTCCCGTACATCCATCTCAACATCCTCATCTCGACTAACTTCATCTTCTGGACATTAGCGATTTTGATTGGCCAACACTCAACCCCATACAACATTATTGGTCTGACCACCACTCTGTAGAACTTATCCTTAAGTTTCGGTGGCATCTTCTTGTCACACAAAATACTGGATGCGAGTCTCCATTTCATCCCTCCCTCCCCAATATGATGTGTGACGTCTTCATCAATCTCCCCATTCCCCTGAATAATAGACCCAAGGTACTTAAAACTCCCTCTCCTAGGGATAACCTGCGAGTCCAGTCTCACATTCCCTACCCCTCATTGAGTCTCGCCACTGAACTTACACTCCAATTATTCTGTCTTGGTCTTGCTCAACTTGAAACCTTCAGATTCCAGGGTCTGCCACCATACCTCTAATTGTGCGTTCACACATTCTCACGTCTTGTCAATCAATACAATATCATCTACAAATAGCATGCACCACGACACCTCCCCTTAGATGTGGCACGTCAGTACATCCATCACTAGAGCAAACGAAAAAGGGCTGAGTGTCGACCCTTGATACAACCCCATTATAACCGAAAAATGGTCCGAGTCCCCACCCACCATCCTCACTTAGGTATGTATTGCATCATCCATGTCCTTAATCAACCTAACGTAGGAAACATGTACACCTCTAGCCTCCAAACATCTCCACAAAACCTCCCTCGGAACTTTATCGTATGCCTTTTCTAAGTCGATGAATACCATATGCAAGCCTTTCTTTCTCTCCCTATACTGCTCCATCAATCTCTTAACAAGGTGGATGGCTTCTGTAGTCGAACGCCCCGGCATAAACCCAATCTAGTTCTCAGAAATAGATACACTCTTCCCCACCTTAGCTCTACCACTCTCTCCTATACTTTTATAGTATGGCTAAGCAGCTTGATACCCCGATAGTTATTGTAATTTTGGATATCACCCATGTTCTGGTATACAGGAACCATCGTGCTCCACCTCTACTCTTCGGGCACCACTTTCATTCCAAAAATGACATTAAATAACCCAGTGAACCACTCCAAGCCTTCCTTGCCCGTACTCTTGCAAAACTCCACCGAAATTTCATCCGGCCCGGTCGTTTTGCCCCTGCTCATCTTACACATAACCTCCTCAACTTCATTAACTCTAATCTGCCTACAATACCCAAAGTTACAACGACTCCCAGAGAGTTCCAAATCACCCACTACAATGATCATGTCCCCCTCCTTGTTCAAGAGACTATGGAAGTAGGTCTGCCATCTCCGACAGATAAGCCCCTCATCCAACAAAACTCTAAATTCTTCGTCCTTGATGCACTTCACTTGGTCCAAGTCACGCGCCTTCCTTTATCGCGCCATGGCTAACCTGAACAACCTCTTATCCCCACTTCATCCCTCGAGTTCCTCATATAAATGACTAAAATCTACAGCCTTGGCCACCGTAACTGCTAGCTTTGCCTCTTTTTTAGCCAACTTATAATGCTCCCTATTCGCCCTCTTCTCCTCCTCGTCTACACTTTCCACTAGCTTCGGATACGTTTATTTCTTGGTTTTCACTTTTCCTTGCATCTCTCCATTATTCCACTAGTATCCCTTATGACCACCAGATTAACGCTTTGAGACACCTAATACCTCTCTCGCGGCTTCCCCAATGCACTGCGCATTCGTGGTCCACATAGAATTTGCGTCCCCACTTCTCCTCCAAGCCCTCATAGTCACCAGCTTGACCCCCAACTCCTGCACTTTAGCTTCCGTCAAGGCTCCCCACTTGATCCTATATTGGCTATACATCGCCCTCTTCCTCATTTTCCTCATGATCTCAAGGTCCATGACCAGGAGCCTATGAAGGGTCGAGAGATTCTCACTCGAGATGACCTTGAAATCAGTGCAAAGACCTCTATCTGACTTTTTGCAGAGTAAATAATCAATCTGAGTCTCGACCATTGAACTCCGGAAGGTGACCAAGTGCTCCATCTTCTTCGGGAAACTCGAGTTTACTATCACCAAATCAAATGCTCTAGCAAAGTCCAGCAAAGACGTTCCTCCTCTGTTTCTATCTCTAAAACCAAAGCCACCATGCACATCATCATACTCCCCCCCTCCCCCAAGCGTCTCTCCAATGTGGTAAATATAGTTCAATATTTAGGATGTTTGACCTTGTACTTTATTTATTATAACTACAAAATATAAACATACTGAAAATTATTTTCTTTTTTTGGTAATTAAACATCTTTGTCTTAACCACTAATGTAAATATTTACGAAGCAATAGATCACCTCGACCTACTTTTAAACTGGATAAACAACTCACTTTAACCTTCACAGCCTCCTAACCTTATTTATACAATTACTCTCACTAGCTAACTACTCAGTATTTATATTTTGTAAGAAGGACATGAGTATAACCCTTAGATCTATTATTGCACATGCATCCCACTCTCCTTGCAAGGACATCCCATGTTGTTGCTTGCTTCTCAAATATCCTTGCATTTCTCTCAATCCACACTGTGTGTGTATATCCTGCATATACTAGTTTGAGTATCCTGGCCAATTGAGATCGCCCCTTTATTTTTATTACAATCCAGTGCTGTCAATCAGTCCACGATATTGTAGATGGTTGTTGTATCTGTAACCATTGCATGAGTATGGACCATAGGATTCTACCAAATGCACATTCTGCAAATATATGATCTCTCATTTTTTGTGTTTGATTGCAAAAGCAACATGTGTCTTCCACTTGTATTCCCCAGTTCTTCAATCTGTCAGCAATGAGCAATATTCCCTGAACTTGTAGCCATATTGTGAAGATTGCTTTTGGCCGTGCTTAATTATGATACATTAAACATTTCCATGAGACTTTAGGCGGTTTTCCTAACAGTTGCAAGTAAACCTGTTTGATTATATTCCTTTGGTGAGTTTGGCTATTGCTGATGACATCAAGATTATCCCTTGCTCCAAATATTTTTTTGACCATCCATGATGTCTGCTTTGGTGCTCCCATAGTTTCAAAAACTTGATCCTTAATATAGTAACTATGGATCCATTTAATCCAAAGCTTATCTTTCTTGTTTGCCAATTCCCAGCATGTTTTGTGATTGCAACCTTATTCCATAATGCCAAGTTGATCAAGTTAAGACCCCATGTTGCTCTAGGTAAATAGATCATGTCCCATGCCACTAAAGCTTTTTTAGTAATTATATTCTCCCCCGACCACACATAGCTTCTACAGTAGGCATCAATTGCTTTGACAACTTTAGCCGGTATAATGAAGATTTGAGCTTAATAAACTTGAATACCAAAGATTACATGTTGCACCAATTTAATTCTACCTGCATATGAGAGCTTCTTTGTTGTCCAAGAGAATATCCTAGCCATTATTTTATCAATGAGTGGCTGCCATTGCATTACATAGAGCTTCTTTGTGTCAAGTGGTATGCCCAGATATCTGAAAGGGAGAGATTCTTGACTATAGCCTAGTTTTTGTTGTATGTCATGTTTCACTTCTAAGTTTACCCCTCTATAGTAAATAAAGCTTTTGTCTAGGCTAGCTTTAAGACCTCTAAACTTGAATGCATTACCTTGGACGGGGGATTTTTACACACGGTCAAACAAGCAACAAGGTGCTGATAGAGTCTATAACAGGATTGATAGAGCTATGAGAAATGATGACTGGATGCAAACATATGGGCACATGGAAGTAGAATACAAATTTTCATTCATTTTAGATCATGCTCCTATGGTAATTACAATGAGAAGGGCTGAACCATGTGGTAAGATTCCATTTAGATTCTCAATATATGGGCTAACCATCCAAACTTCCTTGCATTGGTAGAAGAAGTGTGGAAAGGTCACCTAAGTACAGATCCTATGAAGAATGTCTGGTATAAGCTGAAGGCTTTAAGGCCATTACTGAGGAAACTAAATAACACATAATTCAGAGGTATCAAAGAAAGGTTGGAACAAACCAGAAATAAGCTGTAGGGGATTCAAAATCAAATGCTTAGTTGCTACTCAGATGAACTAGTTGCTGAAGAGAAACAACTCCTAGAGAATCTGGAAAAGTGGTCATTAATAGAAGAAAGCATCCTTCAATAGAAAGCTCGAGATAAATGGATAAGACTAGGAGATTCAAACTCCAAGTATTTTTCAGCAATTATGAAGGAAAGAAGACAAAAACAAAAAGTCATCACAAAACTTGTTAATGCATATGGAGATAGACTTACTGACCATCACCAGATCCAAGAAGAGATCATTGCCTAAGTCCCTGATGGGACCAACTATAGTCCAATTACCAGTAGTAAATAAACATGTGATGAAACTTAGACCAGTGCTCAATCATATGCAGCAAATCAGTCTCCGTGTTGAAGTTACTGAACAAGAAATCTATGAATGGTTATGTGTTATTGGAGATGATAAAGCACCAGGGGTAGTTGGATATAATGCCTTATTATTAAAATCAACTTGGCCTCTTATCAGCTCAGAAATTTGTCAAGCAGTTAAGGACTTCTTTCAAACAATGAAGTTATTCAGAGCAATCAACTGCACAGCTATCACATTACTTCCAAAAGTTCCTAGCCCTTCTAGCATCAAAGAATACAGAATAATAGCCTGTTGCACAGTGATATATAAACTCATTGCCAAGGTATTGTCCAACAGACTCAAGAAAGTTATAGCTTCAATAATTTCAGATACACAAGCAAGGTTCATTCTAGGTTGAAAGGTGGCAGATAATGTCTTACTTTCCCATGAGTTGGTTAAGGCTTATTCTAGGAAGAACATTTCACCAAGATGTCTTATCAAGGTGGATATCCAAAAGGCTTATGATACAATGGATTTGAGGTACGTACAGCAAATGCTAGAAGGCTTGGGCTTCCTAGACAAATTCACTAAGTGGATTCTTGAATGTGTGACAACTGTTAATTATACTATACTCTTCAATGGGGAAACAACTAAGCCTTTTGATGCAGCTAGAGGGTTGAGGTAAGGGGATCCAATGTCTCCCTTTTTGTTTGCTATAGCAATGGAATACTTGAGAAAGAACTTGAAGACTTTGAAGTAGGAGAAGGCTTTTCATTATCATCCCATGTGTTCAAGGCGGATTTAACTCACTTGAGTTTTGCGGATGATCTCCTCCTATTTGCAAGAGGAGATGCTGCATCTGTAGCATTACTACATGACAGAAAATTATTTTCACACAAATTTAAAATGATATTCTTTAGTTTCGGAAGACGAAAGTTGAATTCGGGGATAAACACATACTTAGAAGTACATTGACCAGTATCATAAGTTCTGCATGTATGACGTTATTGTCAAAACTTCTATATACCATATGTGTACTATTACATAAACTATTCAGTAGATCTAAGTTTTCAGTAGCATGACGAGCATATATTTCTTCAAAATCAACCTATATACAATGGAAGATCAATTTTAACTTAGTCTATTATTTATATGGTGACACTAACAAAAGTAAGAAATAACGAACTTGATAACAAACATGTTTGGTAGAAAGGCCATTTGGTATTAAAGTATTTAAGTACTCTTCTTGGTAGTTATTGCTGGTATCATCTTCTGTTGAGTCAAAACTAAAAAATATCTTGTTATTACCATAAAACTTAGCAATCAACCTTTTATTTAGTTGATCAACATATTCATTTCTGCTAGCTAAGATAGCTATTTAATTTCTATCATGTAATTTGCACAAATTGTATTTTAATATAATGATGATAATATTTTACTTATTAAATGCACTACTATTACCATTGTGGTTGATAATCAAGTATTTTAGAAGAGACAAATCATATTTTGTTGGATGCTCTTCTTCGTTCCGACACGAAGCAAGAAGTCACTGAATGTTGGATCTGTTCTTACTTTTATATTTTTTGTCATTTGAATATTTTTCATTTGAGGTCATAAGTATAATTTTTGTAAGCTAGCTTTTACAGTTTCTGCTTTAGTCAATTTTGTAACTACTGATCGTACTTGATAGAAATCACCTCCCAACTATTAATTTTCCACCAAACGGTTCATCGATATCCAATATATCTCTAAAACTCTGGACGATTGTTTCGATAGTTTGACGGTTAGCCAAAAGCGCTTCATCCCATATTATTACTTTTTCTTTCCTTAAACATTTAACACTATTGCTCTGATTTGTTATATTTATGATGGTTATTTCAGTTATAACGACCCAACCAGTCGTTTTGCCTTCTAGAACCCCGTTCCCCTAAATAAGACTCCCCGTACATGCTTTACTATTTTATGACTTGCGAGAATGATTAGTTCGGGATTTGGAAGAGTTTCGGTTGAATTCGGAACACTTAGTTCCTTAAGTTGGCCTTAAAAGTCTAAGTTTGACTTTGGTTAATGTTTTGAGTTAACGACCTCGAAATTGGGATTTGATGGTCCCAATAGGTTCGTATGATGATTTTGGACTTGGGTGTACATTCAGATCGAGTTTTGGATAACCCGGAAGCGTCTCGACGCCTAATAGTGAAAGTTGGTTCTTTGAAGGTTTTAAAGTTCTTTAAATTTGGTTTGGAGTAGGTTTTGATAATATCAAGGTCCAAACGGAATTCTGAGATTGGAAATAGTTCTACAATGTCATTTAAGACTTTCATGCAAAATTTGGTGTTATTCCGAGTAGTTTAAGTATGTTTCGGCGCATTGGGAGTAAATTGAAGAACTCTAACTTCATATTTTTGATTCAATTGGTTTGGGGTATGATTTTTAGTTTTAATGTTGTTTGGTGCATTCCGGGAGTTTGAGCAAGTCCATTTTATGATTTCAAACTTGTTGGTATGTTCGAGTGGGGCCTCAGGGGCCCCGGGTATTAATTAGGCGAGGCTCGGACCAAGTTTGGACTTAGGAGCATCAGCTGAAGCCTTCAGCTTCTGGTGTAATCGCACTTGCGGAGGGCCAGCCACAGGTGCGAGCTCGCAGAAACGGCCCAGGAAGGGCATCCCAGGAACCGCAGGTGCGCCCCACGCTCTGCAAAGGCGGTACCCGGTCCGTAGAAGCGGATCCACCCAGCCTTGGGCACTTCCGCATAAGCGTACTTCGGTCCGCAGAAGCAATGTGGCAGGTACATAAATCGCTGGAGGCAGTGTGGTCTCTTTAAAACGGGACTTAGGCATTTTTTCCCATTTCTTACACTTCTTGGGGGCGATTTTGGAGCTGTTTAGAGAGGGATTTTCATCAACTAATTGAGATAAGTAATTTCTACCGAATGTGAGTTAAATACATAGTTTATGGATAGATTATAACATATAACCTAGTGAAAATCATGAATTTAGGTGAAAACCCAGGGTTTTGATAAAAATAGATTTTAACCACAAAATTTGTTATGAAATTTAGAAAAAATAAATCATATATTTTTTTTTGCCTAATGGCTAATATATAAATAAAATCCCAAAAATGGGTCAAATGCTTACAAGATGTCCAAACCAAAATAGAAGTTGCATGAAGCTATTAGCTATTAAAAAAGATAGAAAAGCTAAAATCTAATGAACTAACTATTACAACATGATAAGTTGAATGCTTCCTTCTCCTATTAGTGTATGTAAATCCAATTGTCATTGGCAAATACCAAGCAGCACCTATCAAGCTCTCACCAGGCGCCATGGTATATTGTCCATAGGCTAAAATGAATTCCAAACATCTCCACCGCAGAGTTGAAGTCCGCATCGTCCTCCAAGTGTCGCTACTATATGATCTTTATATGCAGTGGACTGATTTTGTTCAAGTATTAATCATGTGCTCACTCATCAATATTAATGTGTAGAAGAGGAGCCTGGCTTTAGGCAGGCTTTGCAAGGCAAAAGCCAGGCTTGAGCTGGCTTTAGGCAGGCTTTACAAGGCAAAGGCCAGGCATGCGCTGGCTTTCGGCAGGCTTTGCAAGGCAAAAGCCAGGCTTGAGCTGGCTTTAGGCACGCTTTGCAGGCCAAAGGCCAGGCGTGAGCTGGCTTTAGGCAGGATTTACAAGGCAAAAGTCAGGCATGAGATGGCTTTAGCCAGGCTTTACAAGGCAAAATCCAGGCATGAGCTGGCTTTAGGCTGGCTTTACAAGGCAAAAGCCAGGAATGATCTGGCTTTAAGAAGACTTTGCAAGGCAAAGGCCAGGCTGTGCCTTTTTGTGAACTTGTAAGCTCAGATCCTTTCCTACTAGAACCTTTAATGTAGACATCATTCAAAACATTGCTAAACCATCATCAGATTGAGCTTGAAAGTATGCTAATACCACTGAGAAATGATTCAACAATCTCCAAAAATACCATATGATGGGTTCAACATTTTCCTTAGCATTTGGACATATCAGTTTGTGCAGAGTCCAATCTTGTGAAGCCAGTAGTCTGGGGTTCTTCTCTTTGCTATCCTAATCCTAAGGTTAGGTGATTGAGATTTGTCTAGATTGATCAACCTCCTCCGTGCACTAGGCAGTTCAGAGAATGAATGAAACTCAGATGTACCTGCAAAAGTGAACACAATGTTAGCTATAAAATCCGCCACTGAGTTTCCTTCTCTGAACACATGTTGAAAGATCACATTGAAGTTGTCCTTCATCTCTATAATTTTCTTCACATCCTGTGCAATTACCCAAGGAGGATCCCATTCCCCTTCTATCGCCTTCTTCATCACCAATGAATCAGTCTCCAGTATGAGAGGGTGAAAATCATGCTCCACACAATATTCTAACCCTTGAAGAATAGCCTTAGCTTTAGCCACCACATTAGTTGTAACTCCCAGGTCTACTGCCCTAGCATACACCACATCACCTTCATCATCCCTCACACAAAAGCCTAGGGAGCTAGGTCCAGGATTGCCCTTTGAAGCTCCATCAATATTACATTTGTACCAACCATGACAAGGAAGCTGCCATGCTACTCTTGTAATGATCAATATAGGTTTATATCCTTCAAAGTATTGAATCATGTCTGGCCATAACAATGGAATATTAGGGATCCAAGCATACCTCACCGTTGCCAGTTGATGCAATGTCCTATTTATCTCATGAATCACCCTATTTGTGGACATTGAACCACCATGTTTACCTGCATTTCTTCTCTTCCACAGTTCCCAAGTGATGATAGCTGGTACTGCTTGAAATAGTGGCTTTAATTTCGGACAACACTGAGCATACCACCAATGCCTTATAATCTGCTTCAATTGAATCAATTGTACAGAAATTCCAGCAGCCCCCATGAACAAGTTCCATACCTTAGAGGCAGTAGGACTTGTGACAAATATATGCTCAATGGATTCCTCTTGGGGCTGCTGACAATACAAACATCTAGACATCACCATTTGCCCTTGCCTCCTCCACATGTCATCGGTGGCTATTTTCTGCCTCCACAATCTCCACAAGAAGAAGGATATCTTTAATGGCAAACCTTTAATCCATATTAACTTGAATTCCTGATTAGGATCTGCCATATGCCTTAATATTTGCCAAGCACTGCTAACACTGAACTTGCCTGAAGGAGTTGGCATCCAGTATGGCTTATCCCAATATCCCTCACTGCTTTCATAGTGCACATTTAGCCTTATATGTTCTACAATTTCCTCATTGAAAGTTTGATCTAGCAGCTAATCATCCCATGTTTCCCCTTGTCGCAGTTGTGCCACCTCCTGAAGACCTTCATTTATTGGAAAGTCTTCAGGTAATACATGATAATATGCACCCAATCCAGTCCAATTTTCATGCCAAAAATTAGTTGTTCCACTCTTCAATTCCCATACGATCTCATGTTCTACTTCTTCCCTAGCATTCAGCATTTGTCTCCAAACATGAGACCCTCCCCTAAAACGCACCACAGTTGGTGGCTCCTTCTTGCAATACTTATTCCATATGAAATTAGACCACAAATATTTTGTGGTCCTAAACCTCCACCATAGTGTAGCAAACATTGCCCTTGAGACATCATTTAAGGACCTAAAACCTAGCCCCCCTTCCTCTTTAGGAAGGCAAAGATTTTTCCATGAAGCCCAGTGTATGCTTCTCCCTTCTTCCTTTGTGCTCCAAAAGAACCTAGCAAAAGTCTTATGTATGCCCCAGGATGCTGTTTGGTGGATCAAGGACTGATAACATGTGAACTGGCATACTTTACAACACACTAGAGATGAGTGTTGCCTTTCCTCCAAATGACAACAGTTTTCCTTTCATTAATGAATACAATTTAGCCTTCACCTTCTTGATAAGATCCTCATAATAGTCCTTCCTCCTTCTAGTGTAAAAAATAGGATACCCTACATATGTGAAGGGAAATTTACCTCTTACAAATCCTGTAATAGCTCCAACTGCCTGAAACAATCCATTAGCAACCTTTGAATACATGTAGTATGAACTCTTATCTTTGTTGATCATCTGACCTGATATCTTCTCATAGTTCCCCAACACTGCCATAATCTTGCTCAAAGAGGGAGGATGAGCAGATGCAAAGATTATCGTATCATCAGCATACGCCAAGTGGTTTAAAGAATCAGACCACTTAGGCATTCTAAATCCCACAAATGACTTGTCTTCAAAAAGCTTATTCAAAGACCTGGAAAGTACCTTAGCTGACAGAATGAACAATGCTGGAGACAGGGGATCCCCTTGTTTCACACCCCTTGTTGACTTAAAGAACCCCGAGGACTGCCCATTCACCAATACTGAATACCAATTATTTGACATCAAGTTCCATACCATGTTGATGAAGTGTTCAAAAAATCCCATCTTCCTTAGCACATGCAATAAGTACTTCCATGAGACCCTATCATAGGCCTTATCCATATCAAGCTTGATCACCATATTAGCTGGCTTTCCCCTTAACCTTATGTCAGTGACAATTTATTGAGTCAATAAGATGTTCTCAAATATACTCCTACCCTTTACAAATCTGGATTGATTAGGAGCTATTAGAGATGGCAAAAAAATCTCCAATCTGTCATGTAATACCCTAGACAAAACCTTGTTAATGAAGTTGCTCAAACTAATAGGTCTTAAGTCAGAGAAGGTCTCAACTCTAGGTTTCTTTGGCAGCAACACTAGATTGGTGTGAGTGATGGATTTAGGCAATGCAGCTCCTCCATAGAAGAGTAGCACCATGTTGTGTATATCAGCACCAATAACATCCCAGCATGTTTTATAAAACAAGCCAGTGAATCCATCAGGGCCACTAGCACTCTCCCCACTAAGCTCAAAAACTGTTGCCCTTACTTCTTCAATTGTTGGCAATCTGCTAAGTTCCAAATTCTGATCCATAGTGACCATTGAAGGTACATTATTAAGCAAGGGAAATTCAGAAGCATCACCTTCATTTGTGAACTGTTTTTGATAGAAGTCCACTGCAGTTGTAGCCAATTGCTCCTGGTCTTCAATCCATACCCCACTGCCACTTTTGACCCTCTTCAGTTGCAATTTTTTTCTTTTGCCATTGACATGGTTGTGAAAGAAACTTGTATTCCTATCTCCTTCAGCAAACCAATTCATCCCAGCTTTTTGCTTCCAATACTGCTCCTCAATATTCAAGTATTTCTTCAATTCAGATTGAGCCTTTTGAAGCACAATCCTATTCTCAGTTGTAGTCTCTTCTTCAAACAACATCTCCTTCACCCCAACAATGTCCTCCAAAATAGCCAATTGCTTGAAGATATCACCAAATATTTCCCTATTCCATTTTGAGAGTGTTGCCTTCACCCTCTTGATATTCTGCTTGAACATCAAAAACTGATCCCCTATGAAATCAGCTTCCCAATTCTGCCTCACCACATCTATAAATGTAGCATGCTTTGTCCAAAAGTTCAAGAATCTGAAAGGCTTAACAAATTGGTTGTCTGCACCCCACATGTCATTAGCAATGGTGCATGATCTGATCCAGTTCTGATTAGATGCTCAACTTCAATAGTTGGCAACGTGTTCTGAAATGGAAAATTCACAAAAATCCTATCCAATCTCTTGAATATACACTCAGCATTGGATCTCCCATTCCACCATGTGAATGGACTTCCTATGTACCCTTGCTCAAATAAACCACAAGAGTTTACACAAAATGCAAAATCCTCATATTCAGGAGGGTGTACTGGAAGTCCCCCTATTTTCTCATCTTCATGCAATAACATATTGAAATCCCCTCCTACCAACCATGGTAATTTCATATCACTTGCTAAATAATACAAGTGATCCCACAAATCCAACCTCTCCATTGCTGAACATTTTGCATAAACAAATGTCATCATCATGTACTGCCCCAGGTCATGGTGAAACACTCTCACAGTCACCTGTTGCTCAGTATCCTCTACTAATTCTCATTCCACCACTGCATCTAAGAACAACCATATTTGCCCATTAATATTTGTATAAGCAGTCTCCATATTCAACCTCCTTTTATATCTATCAATGAGTCCCTTCTTTTGAAAAGGCTCCATCAATTCAACTACACAAAAATTATGCTCCCTATTCATATTGATCACCCTAGGAAAGGCCTGTTATGTATTCATAGACCTTATGTTCCATATTAATGTTTTGATCATCATCTAGATAGAGAAACTGCCCCCTGGGCATTATTCTTGAAGGTTGTGGTGGATCTTTACTCTGATTCTTCTTAGTTTGTTTTACCTCCTTTAGCACTAGTTGTGGGTGATAAATCCCCTTCCCTAGCCACTTATTTGAAGTTTTCGGCAGTTGATTCATCATCTCCTTCATCCTCCATTGGATTTTGTCTCAATAAGTCTTCATCAATTGGTGTCACATTGTGTGTAACTAAATCATGTAAATGTTGTAGAGGAGTCTTAGTTAGAATATTAAGATGTAGTTGTATGGTTTGATCAGTTCCAGATTCCATAGGCACTTCCTCTATTTCCCTGGATGCTCTTGGAACAATTGCCCGCTCATCATCCTGTTCATACTCCTTGAATTGTAGCTCATGGACGTACGCCGGAACACCATCTACATAGGCCAAAATCTCTCCAGTGGCTCTAAGGTTGGGGTTTACTGTAGCTGCCTCATTAGGTGAACCTGCTTTTAGGCCAGGCGTCACCAGCCTATCGCCAGGTGAGCCTGGCTTTAGGCCTGACGTCGCCAGCCTATCGCCAGGTGAGCCTGGATTTAGGCCTGGCGTCGCCAGCCTATCGCCCGGTGAGCCTGGCTTTAGGTCTAGCGTCGCCAGCCTATCGCCAGGTGAGCTTGGATTGTTGTCCTTCTTCACCTTGTCTTCTATTGTCTTTGTTTTGCCCAGCTGATCATTCTTAACCTCAGCTGCATCGCTCCATAAGACCTTTGTAGAGTTTACCTCATCAAGATCCTCCATATGCCCAGAATCTTTAAAAGTTTGAGATGGAATCGCATGACAAGATTGGTTTGTGGTCACATTGAGTTGTTTTAGCTCCTCTTTGCTAGTCCCAAACCTTCTATGAACCCAGTCGATTGTGGACTGAATCCCAGAAGGAGTAGGATCATCTTTAGAACTGAAGATTGTTTTTTCCTCCACCAAAACCAGTTGGTTGTTCTCATTTATAGCACTTTGTTCCTCCTCTAATACTGCAAATTTATTCCTTGTTTGAACCTTGTTTGTCTGATCTTCTTTGACCTCCATCAGTACAAAGTTATTGTGCACCTACTGTACACCAGCATTCACTGGCATGATTGCATTGCCAGTTTGCCCTTGTACCTGGGTTTTGTTATTTTTGTTGGTTCCCCGATTATCCCGAACTTCCTTCCACTGTGCACCTACGTTCCCGACTACTTTTCCACTCGTGAGAATCATTAAAGGGGTAATGTGATTTTTGGTTTTTCCTTGTTCATCAGCAGCAGAATTCCAGTTGTTCAACTCAGCAAGATCATTCCTTTTCTTGCTGCTTCGATTCTCAATAAGCTCGGGGTGCAAATGCCAACATTCAATTTCATCATGTCCTTGTAGTTTACACTCCTTACAATATTTTGGTAGCATGTCATACTGAATTCTCACCCATTCTATTCGAACACCACCAGAAGCTTCATCATCAATATCCAATCTCACCTTTTTAGGTAGTTCGGCCAACAAATCGACAAGAACTTTTACTCTTGCGTAACTAGGCCTAGTTTTGTTTGTAGTTATTGCGTCAAGACACACAGGCCTTCCCACAGCTGTAACCAAAGAAAACAGAGTTTCCTTTACAAAAAAGGTAGGCAGCAGTCCAGGAAAAGAAATCCACGCTATCGCCATTGGAGTTTCTTCACCCGCCTTAAATTTTGCTTCGTAGATAAGAGTACGCAATTGGTATTCGTACCCATCTTTGGCTTTGATGTAGTATGTACTCTTCGATGTGAAATCGAGGAAATCTTGCCATAGAGTTAATCTAATTAACACATGACGATCTCTAAGGAATCCGATATTACACTCACCTTTGATACCACATTGAGTTGGAATTATTCGGCGAAGCTCGTGAATCTCCGGAGAACCATATGAAAGCTTGCCAATGGCAACATATTGGAGGCTTTCAATCACGTTCATTCTATATACTTCTGCCTCTGTGAATTTAAACACTGGTTGGCCATTCAAATACACTGCTCGTCGCAGTGGAATGGGTTGAATTGAAGATGCAGCAGTAGCCATCGCTAGAGGATTTAAAAATTTTGGTTTCAAAATCTTTGAGTAATCTAGAGGAGCTGGGTTGGAGTTAGTTATTGTATGTTGTTGTGCAACGCTGGGGGAGGGCAGACCAGCCAGAATAGTGGTTGGTCACCGACCATTGTGGCCATTGAAGCCTAAAGCTCCAGCTTTGTCCGCGATGAACAGTGACGAAGTCACTGTTCACGGTACTGTTTGGCACTGTTCACTGCTACAATGACGGTGGAATTTTGAGAGAAATATGCTAGGTCTCTCAATTAACAAAAAAAAATAAATAAATCATATTTGGGTTCATGAGGTTATGGGTAATAATTTTCTTATAATATTTCCGGAAACTGGGCACGTGGGTTCTTGGGTGAATTTTAGGAAGTTTTCAAATAGGGTTGGGAAATCACTTTGATAGTTAGGATGTGAACTTTTGAATATGTATTGACTATTTCATATAATATTTGACTAGTTTCGAGTCGTTTGGCACCGTATTGAGGGTTTGAGCACAATCTTGGACCGGAAAGTAGGCTTTGAGACGAGGTAAGTCTCTTTTCTAACCTTGTAAGAGGGAATTAATCCCATAGGTGAATTGATTAATATGTGCTCCTATTTGTGGAGGCTATGTATGCACGAGGTGACGAGAGTCCATACGTAGCTACTAATTATGCTATTGTCCGGGTAGTCTAGGACTCATACCATGCTATACTTATGATGTTTACACCCTACTTGCTCACTTAATTGCTTAAGTCATATTGGAACTTGATAAAGGAATTGTAAAAGGTTAAATTTTACTCACTTGAAGTTGTGGATGGGTCACTTGACTGTTATTGAGGATTGGTGTTTTCTTAAAATATTAGCCTTTTAATAAATCTAGAATCGACTGTTATAAAGTATTTTCTATTTTCGTAGAGCGGGCCGAACACCTCGGTAGCAGATAGATGCATCTATGGTTCGTGCCGTTCGACCCTCGACAGTGCAAAGTTTAAATATTTTATGTTGGATCGGGACATATGACCTCGGCATAAATAATGCGTAATAAATCTATGGAACTAGTTATAATTGATGTTGCTTCATTGGCTTGCGATATAAATTGTTGAATGATGGAAATAAAATTGGGAATTCCTATTAGTAAAAGGATTATTTATTATTTCTGGTTATTGTGTTTTCAGCTATATTATGTAATCCATGCTTAATTATAATTTTGACATTTTACTTTTAGCCCATAGTAAGTGTCAAAGTCGACCCATCGTCACTACTTCTTCGAGGTTAGGCTGGATACTTATTGGGTACATGTTGTTTATGTACTCACGCTACACTTCTGCACTAAATGTCCAGGATCTGAGGTAGGTGCATCTGGATACGTCCGGCGTGCATCCCTGATTCCCGATACTTTGCGGTGATCTACCCTTTTGAGCCCGTTCTGCAGCAGCCGAAGTCTTTCTTTTGCTTTTACTTTCTGTCTATCCTATCTCAGATAGTGGTGTAGTATTCTTTTGTATATTCTACTAGTTTATCATACACTTGTGATACTGGGTCTTGGTGATTCATGCTAGTAGACGCTTGATGGTTTTGGGGTTATTTTATTTATCTTACTTGTTTTAAAAATCTTGATCTCCCATTTTTATTAAGTTCTTACTTCTTATGTATGCACAAACTAAAAAAAAATCAACTATTTCAAATCTTTAAAAGAAAGGATCACAGTGTTAGTTCACTGTAGGCTTGTCTAGCGGCATCGTTGGGAGCCATCACGGCCTATAGGAGAAATTGGGTCGTGACAATATGGTATCAGAGAACTAGGTTCACTAGGTCTAACAAGTTATGAGCAGGCCTAATAGAGTTTTGTGGATCGGTGTGGAGACATTCGTACTTATCTTCGAGGGGCTATATGGTGTTAGGAAACTACTCTTTCTTCATCTTCTATCGTGCAGTTGACGTTATACTAAGTGTCTTTCTCTTATTCTCTCACATATGGTGATAACACACATAACAGATGCTTTAGACCCGGGAGGAGCTGCTCCCCCTGTTGTGAGAGGCCGAGGCAGAGGCCGGGGGAGGGCACCAACTCGAGGTAAGGGATGAGGACGTCCAAGAGTTACCCTAGCTATACCACCCGCAAATCCAGTAGAGGATCCCATTACTGAGGAGCAGGATGAGATACATGTAGCAGAGCTAGCCTCGGTAGATTTTATGTCAGCACCGGACATTTAGGAGGTTATGAGTCGTATGCTACGGTTCATGGATACTATGACCCAGGCTGGTTTATTTCCAGCAGACCCATCCATATCTCAGGCTGGAGGGGGAGCACAGACCCCTACTGCCCAGGCTCCTGGGCATGCAACTGCTGTATATCAGACCCCGTGCACACTACCCATGGGAGGGGCCCAGCCAGTAGCAACAGTCATACCTGAGCCCAGACCAGCGGCGGCCAGCGAGCCGCATAAGCTATTGGACAGATGGACTAGGCTACACCCTCTTGTCTTTGGAGGTGAGCAACATGAGGATTCCCAGGACTTCATTGATAGGTACAGGGACATACTTCAAAACATGAGTATATTAGAGTCCCATGAGGTGGATTTCAATACTTTCCAACTGGAGGGCAGGTCTCATAGATGGTGGCAGTCATATCTTCTCGGCAGACCAACAGGTTTTCCTCCCATGACGTGGGATCAGTTTACACGTCTTATCTTGGATAGGTATATTCCACCCTCCTAGAGGGAAGAGTTGCGGTTTCAGTTCGAGCATTTACACACCTTATCTTGGATAGGTATATTCCACCCTCCCAGAGGGAAGAGTTGCGGTTTCAGTCAAACTATTCCAATCATGCTAGTAGACGCTTGATGGTTTTTGGGTTATTATTTTTTTATCTTACTTGTTTTAAAAATCTCGATCTCCTATTTTTATTAAGTTCTTACTTCTTATGTATTCACAAACTAAAAACAATATCAACTATTTCAAATCTTTAAAAGAAAGAATCGTAGAGTTAGTTCACTGTAGGCTTGCCTAACGGCATCGTTGAGCGCCATCACTGCCTATAGGAGAAATTGGATCATGACAACATGGTATCAGAGCACTAGGTTCACTAGGTCTCGCAAGTTATGGCATGCCTAATAAAGTTTTGCATATCGGTGCGGAGACGTTCGTACTTATCTTCGAGGTACTATAAGGTGTTAGGAAACTACTCTTTATTCATCTCCTATCGTGCACTTGATGTTATACTAAGTGTATTTCTCTTATTCTCTCGCAGATGGTGAGAACACGCATGACAGATGCTTTAGACCCGGGAGGAGCTGCTCTCCCTGTTGCGAGAAGCCGAGGCAGAAGCCGGGGGAGGGCACCAGCCCGAGGTAGGGGACGAGGACATCCCAGAGTATCCCTAGCTATACCACCCACAGATCCAGTAGAGGGTCTCATTAATGAGGAGCAGGATGAGATACCTGCAACAGAGCCAGCCTCGGTAGATTTTATGTCAGCACCGGACTTTCAGGAGGTTATGGCTCATATGCTACGGTTCATGGATACTATGACCCAGGCTGATTTATTTCTAGCAGACCCAGCCATATCTCAGGCTGGAGGGGGAGAATAGACCCCTACTGCCCAAGCTCCTAGGCATGCAACTGCTATATATCAGACCCCGAGCACACTACCCGTGGGCGAGGCCCAACCAGTAGCAGTAGCCGTACCTGAGCCCACACCAGCTGTGGCCGGTGAGCCCCATAAGCTATTGGACAGATGGACTAGGCTACACCCTCCTGTCTTCGTAGGTGAGTGACATGAGGATCCCCAGAACTTCATTGATAGGTACAGGGACAGACTGCACAACATGGGTATATTCGAGTCCCATGGGGTGGATTTTACTACTTTCTAGCTGGAGGGTATGGCCCGTAGATGGTTGCAGCCATGTCTTCTCGGCAGACCAGCAAGTTTTCCTCCCATGACATGGGATCAGTTTACACGTCTTATCTTGGATAGGTATATTCCACCTTCCTAGAGGGAAGAGTTGCAATTTCAGTTTGAGCAGCTCCAGTAGGGTCAGGTGTCAGTGACCGATTATGAGGCGATATTCTCTGAGCTGTCTTTCCATACACTTATGTTACTTCCTACTGAGGCGGAGAGAGTACAGATGTTTGTTGTGGGGTTGCACTCAGGTATTCAGGCCACTATGGCCCGGGAGGTTGAGATGAGGACTTCTTATCAACTAGTAGTGGAGATAGCTTGGAGGATTGAGGGTTACCATCAGAGAGGTAGAGAGCAGATGAAGCAGGACAAGCGGGTACGTTATTTTGGAGAGTTTAGAGGTGCCCTGGCTGGGGGCAGAGGTCAATTTGGGAGAGGTCAGCCTAGCAGTCCCACATATCTAGCACCGCCTCCTCCTCGGGGTGCTCCAGTTCGACCTTATTTCAATGCCATACAATAGAGTTCTTACCACCCACCAGCTATTTAGGATTCTCCCAGTGAGTATTCAGGCCATCAAGGTTAGGCTTTAGGTCAGCCGATCACCATACCGGGAGGTTATTTTGAGTGCAAAGATCTCAGTCATGTGCAGAGGTTCTGCCCAGGCTTCAGGGCAAGGCAGTGCAGTAGGGCCAGCAGCCCATAATTACAGCACCAACTGTCCATCCGCCTAGAGGCAGAGGGCAGGCGGGTAGGGGCCGTCCTAGAAGTGGAGCCCAAGCAGGTGGAGGCCAGCCAACTATAGTCCAGTCAGGTGGGGGCCAGCCAGTTGGGGCCCCAGCTAGGTTCTATGTTTTTCCGGCCAAACCAGATGCAGTGGCCTCAAATGTTGTGATCACAAGTATTATTTCTGTCTGCGGTAGGGATGCTTCGGTATTATTTGATCCAGGGTCTACCTATTCATATGTGTCATCTCTGTTTGCTCATTTCCTCGATGTTCCTCGTGGGTCCTTAGGCACTCTTGTTTATGTGTCCACTCCTATGGGCGATTATGTTGTTGTGGATCAGATCTATCGGTCTTGTGTGGTCACATTCTGTGGTTATGAGACTAGAGCGGATCTTCTGTTGCTTGATATGACCGACTTTGAGGTTATCCTGGGCATGAATTGGCTATCCCCATATCACGTCATCCTTGATTGCCATGCCAAGACTGTTACCTTAGCGATGCCAGAGTTGCCTAGATTGGAGTGGAAGGGTTCGTCTGTCAGTGCATCTAGTTGGGTTATCTCTTTTCTGAAGGCTCGACATATGGTCGAGAAGGGTTGTTTGGCTTATCTAGCTTATGTTCGGGATACTACCGTAGAGACTCCGGTGATTGATTCAGTACCAGTAGCCCGGGAGTTCTTCGATGTGTTTCCTTCTGATCTTCTAGGCATGCCTCCAGATCGTGATATCGATTTTTGTATTGACTTGGCTCTAGGTACCCAGCCTATATCTATCCCACTGTACCGTATGGCTCCGAAAGAGTTGAAAGAGTTGAAGGAACAACTTTAGGAGTTGCTAGCAAAGGGGTTCGTCAGACCAAGTGTATCACCTTGGGGTGTACCAATATTATTTGTGAAGAAGAAAGATAGGATTATGCGGATGTGCATTGATTACTGCCAGTTGAACAAAGTTACAATTAAGAAAAAGTACCCATTGCCGCATATTGATGACTTGTTTGACCAGTTGTAGGGTGCTAGGGTGTTCTCTAACATCGACTTGAGATCGGGGTACCATCAGTTGAAAATTTGGGACTCGGATGTTCTGAAGACTGCCTTTCGTACTAGATATGGCCATTATGAGTTTCTAGTGATGTCCTTCAGCTTGACTAACGCCCCAGCGATGTTTATGGATTTGATAAACAGGGTGTTCAAGCCATACATTGATTCATTTGTCATTGTATTCATTGATGACATTTTGATCTACTCGCGCAGCATGGAGGATCACGAGCAGCATTTGAGAGTGGTGCTTCAGACCTTGCGGGAACAAAAGCTATATGCTAAGTTATCCAAATGTGAGTTTTGTCTAGATTCTATAGCATTCTTGCGGCATGTTGTATCAGGCGAGGGTATTAAGGTGGGTCCCAAGAAGATTGAGGCAGTTTAGAGTTGGCCTCGTCCCACTTCGGCGACTGAGATCAGGAGCTTCTTGGGGTTAGCAGGTTATTATCGCCGGTTTGTGGAGGGCTTATCATCTATTTCAATACCTTTGACTAGATTTACCTAGAAGGGTTCTCCGTTCTATTGGTCCGATGATTATGAGGCGAGCTTCTAGAAGCTCAAGACAGCCCTAACCACAGCACCAGTCCGAGTGTTGCCTTCCGGTTCAGGGATGTATACTGTGTATTGTAACGCTTCACGCGTTGGCTTAGGTTGTGTATTGATGTAGGATGGGCGATTTATTGCATATGCTTCACGTCAGCTGAAGACCCATGAGAAGAATTACCCCGTGCACGATCTAGAGTTAGTCGTGATTGTTCATGCTCTTAAGATCTGGAGGCATTATCTTTATGGGGTGTCCTGTGAGGTTTACACCGATCATCATAGTTTGCAGCATTTTTTCAAGTAAAGGGATCTCAATCTGAGGTAGCGCAGATGGTTTGAGTTACTGAAGGATTATGATATCACCATTCTTTACCATCCGGGCAAAGCAAATGTAGTTGTGGTTGCCTTGAGAAGAAAGGCATAGAGTATGGGTAGCTTGGCATTCATTTCAGCAGAGGAGGGGCCACTAGCTTTGGACATTCAGTCCTTGGCTAACAGACTTGTGAGGTTGGATATTTTAGAGCCCAGCTGAGTTCTTTCATGCGCCGTTGCCCAGTCTTCACTATTAGAGCAGATCAAGGCTCAACAGTTTGATGATCCCCACTTGATGGTTCTCAGATAAACGATACTACAGGGTAGTGCCAAGAAGGTTACTTTCGGCGAGGATGGTGTTTTGTGACTCCAGGATCGTCAAAGTATTCCAAATGTCGATGGCTTGAGGGGGAGGATTGAGGAGGCACACAGTTCTCGGTATTCCATTCATCCTGGTGCTACGAAGATGTACCGCGACCTGAGACAACATTATTGGTGGCGACGGATGAAGAAATACATAGTTGAGTATGTAGCTAGGTGCCTAATTAGCCAGCAGGTTAAGTATTAGCATTAGAGGACAGATGGACTACTCCAGCAGATGACTATACCGGAGTGGAAATGGGAGCGCATTACTATAAACTTCGTAGTTGGGTTATCGCGGACTTTGCGGAAGTTTGATGCGGTTTGGGTCATTGTCGACAGGTTAACCAAGTCGGCACACTCCATTCCGGTTGTGACTACATATACTTCAGAGAGGTTGCCCAGATTTACATTCAGGAGATAGCTCGGTTGTATGGCGTGCCTGTTTCCATCATATCAGATAGAGGCCTTCAGTTCACTTTGCATTTCTGGAGAGTAGTACAGAGTGAGTTGGGGACCCGCGTAGATCTCAGCAGAGCATTTCATCCACAGACCGACGAGCAGTCAGAGCGGACAATTCAGATCTTGGAGGACATGCTCAGAGAATGTGTGATTTACTTTGGAGGACAGTGGGATCGATTCTTGTCTTTGGACAAGTTTGCTTATAACAATAGTTATCAGTCCAGCATCGAGATGGCTCCATTTGAGGCTTTATATGGTCGGCGATGTCGTTCTCCCATCAGGTGGTTTGAGCACGGCGAGCCTATGTTATATGGTACTGATTTGGTGAAGGATGCCTTGGAAAAGGTAAAGTTCGATTCAGGAGTGACTTCGCACAATACAGTCCATACAGAAGAGTTACACGGATTAGAAGGCGCATGTTGTGTCATTTATGGTGGGCGAGAAGGTTCTATTGAAAGTCTCGCCGATGAAGGGGATCATGAGGTTTGGGAAGAATGGCAAGTTGAGCCCAAGGTTTATAGGCCCATTTGAGGTGTTGAGACGAGTTGGAGAGGTTGCTTATGAGTTTGCTTTGCCTCCCAATCTATCAGGAGTTCATTCGGTTTTCCACGTGTCTATGCTCCAGAGGTATCACGCCGACTTATCACATGTGTTAGACTTCATCACGATTCAGTTAGATGAGAGCCTGGGTGATAAGGAGGAGCCAGTTTCCATTGTTGATAGGCATTTCGCCAGTTGCGATCCAAGAGAATTTCCGCGGTAAAGGTTTAGTGGAGGGGCCAACCAGTTGAGGAGGCGACTTGGGAGTCCGAGGAGGACATGCGAAGCAGATATCCATACTTATTCAATACTCCAGGTATGATTCTACACCCGTTCGAGAACAAACGTTTGTAAAAGAGGTGGAGAATATAACGACCCAACCGGTAGTTTTGCCTTCTAGAACCCATTTCCCCTAAATATGACTCCCCGTACGTGATTTTACTATTTTATGACTTGTGGAAATAATTAGTTCGGGATTTAGAAGAATTTGGGTTTAAATCAGAATACTTGGTTCCTTAAGTTGGCTTTAAAAGGCAAATTATGACGATTTCAGACTTGGGCGTATGTTCGGATCGGGATTTGGATAACGTGGGAGCGTTTCGGCACCTAATAGTGAAAGTTGGATCTTTGAAGGTTTAAAGTTCTTTAAATTTGGTTTGGAGTAGGTTTTGCTGACATCGAGGTCCAAATAGGATTTCGAGTAGGAATAGTTCCGTAATGTCATTTAAGACTTTCACGCAAAATTTGGTGTCATTTCGAGTAGTTTAAGTACGTTTCGGCGCATTGGGAGTAAATTGAAGAACTTAAAGTTCATACTTTTGATTCAATTGGTTTGGGGTGTGATTCTTAGTTTTAATGTTGTTTGGTGCATTCCGAGAGTTCGAGCAAGTTCGTTTTATGATTTCAAACTTGTTGGTATGTTCGGGAGGGGCCTCGGGGGCCCCGGGTGTTAATCGGACGAGGCTCGGACCAAGTTTGGACTTGGGAGCATCAGCTGAAGCCTTCAGCTTCTGGTGTAAACGTACATGTGGAGGGCCAGCCGCAGGTGCGAGCTCGTAGAAGCGGCCCAGGAAGGGCATCCCAGGAACCGTAGGTGCGCCCCACGCTCCGCAGAAGCGGGACCCGGTCCGCAGAAGCGAATCCACCCAGCCTTGGGCACTTCCGCATAGGGGGACTTCGGTCCACAGAAGCGATGCCGCAGGTGCGTAAATCGCTGGAGGCAGTGTGGTCTCTTTAAAACGGGACTTAGGCATTTTTTCTCATTTCTTACACTTCTTGGGGGCGATTTTGGAGATGGTTAGAAAGGGATTTTCATCAACTAATTGAGATAAGTAATTTCTACCGAATGTGAGTTAAATACATAGTTTATGGGTAGATTATAACATATAACCTAGTGAAAATCATGGGTTTAGGTGAAAACCTAGGGTTTTGATAAAAATAGGATTTAACCGCAAAATTTGTTATGGAATTTAACAAAAATAAATCATATATTTGGGTTCATGAGGTTATGGGTAATAATTTTCTTCAGAAATTTTCGGAATCCAGGCACGTGGGGTCGTGGGTGAATTTTAGGATTGTTTTCAAATAGGGTTGGGAAATCACTTTAATAGCTAGGATGTGAACTTTTGAACATGTATTGACTATTTCATATAACATTTGACTAGTTTTAGTCGTTTGGCACCGAATTGAGGGTTGGAGCACAATCTTGGACCGGAAAGTAGGCTTTGAGACGAGGTAAGTCTCTTTTCTAACCTTGTAAGACGGAATTAATTCCATAGGTGAATTGATTAATATTGCTCCTATTTGTGGGGGCTACGTATGCACGAGGTGACGAGAGTCTGTACGTAACTACTAATTATGCTATTGTCCAGGTAGTTTAGGACCCATACCATGCTATACTTACGATGTTTGCACCCTACTTGCTAATTTAATTGCTCAAGTCTTATTGGAACTTGATAAAGGAATTGTAAAAGGTTAAATTTTACTTACTTGAAGTTGTGGATGGGTCACTTGACTGTTATTGAGGATTGGTGTTTTCTTAAAATATTAGCCTCTTAATAAATCTGGAATCGACTGTTATAAAGTATTTTCTCTTTTCGTGGAGCGGGCCGAACGTCTCGATAGCAGATAGATGCATCTATGGTTTGTGCCGTTTGACCCTTGGCAGTGCAGAGTTTAAATATTTTTATGTTGGATCGGGCCGTACGACCTCGGCATAAATAACGCGTAAATTTATGGAACTAGTTATAATTGATATTGCTTCATTGGCTTGAGATATAAATTGTTAAATTATGGAAATAAATTAGGGAATTTCTATTAGTAAAAGGATTGTTTATTATTTCCAGTTATTGAGTTTTCAGCTATATTATATAATCCATGCTTAATTATAATTTTGACATTTTACTTTTAGCCCATAGTATGTGTCAAAGTCGACCCATCGTCACTACTTCTTCGAGGTTGGACTGGATACTTACTGGGTACATATTGTTTATGTACTCACGCTATACTTCTGCACTAAATGTACATGATCTGAGGCAGATGCATCTGGATATCAGTCCGGCACGCATCCCTGATTTCGAGACTTTGCGGTGGGCAACACCAACACTGTCGTCGTAGTCAAAGTAGTCTTGAGCTTATAAAAGCACAACTCACACTCATACGACCATTTGAATGGGGCACCCTTCCGGGTCAATCTAATCAATGGGGCTGCTATAATGAAAACCCCTCCACGAACCAGTGGTAATAACGCTCCGGATCTCTGTAGATGAAGTAGCTCTAGGCCAGTTTTGAACTTCCTCAATCTTCTTAGGATCCACTTTTATGTCTCTGCTGATACAACGTGTCCCAAAAAGGCTACTGGGTCTAACCAAAACTCACACTTTGAAAAGTTGACATATAACTGGCTATCCCTCAAAGTCTGAAGTACAATCCGAAGATGATGCTCGTGCTCCTCTCGACTGCGAGAGTAGATCAAGATATAATCAATTAATACAATCACAAAATAATCCAAGTAGGTATTGAACACACGGTTCGTCAAATCCATGAATGTTGCTGGGACATTTGTCAATCCAAATGACATCACTAGTAACTCATAATGCCCATACCAAGTTCGAAAAGCCGTGTTAGGGACATCGGATGCCCTAATCCTCAACTGATGGTAGCCATACCTCAAATCAATCTTTGAAAACACTTTGGCACCTTGAAGTTGATCAAATAAGTCATCAATCCTCGAAAACAGATATTCTTTCTTGATAGTGACTTTGTTCAACTGTCGATAGTCTATACACATCCTCATCAACCCATTCTTCTTCATTACGAACAACACGGGCGCTCCCTAGGGTGAGACACTAGGTCTAATAAAGCCCTTATCAAGTAAATATTGTAACTGCTCCTTCAATTCCTTCAACTCAAGTGGGGTCATACGGTATCGCGGAATAGGAATGGATTGAGTGCCTGGAGCCAAATCAATGTAGAAATTAATATCCATGTTGGGTGGCATTCGTGGAAGATCTTTAGGAAACACCTTTGGAAACTCACGAACAACTAGTAATGAATCCATGGATGGAACCTCCGCACTAGAATCACGGACATATGTCAAATAAGCTAGACACCCCTTCTCAATCATACCTCAAGCCTTCACATTAGAAATAACTCTACTGATAAAGTGGCTAGGAATCCCCCTCCATTCTAATTGAGGCAACCTCGGCATGGCTAAGGTCACCGTCTTGGCGTGACAGTCCAATATAGCATGATAAGGTGAAAGCCAGTCCATACCCAAGATGACATCAAAATCTACCATATTTAGGAGTAAAAGATCTACACTAGTATCAAAACTCCCAATGGTAACCACAAATGAGCGACAGACACGATCTATAACAATAGAATCTCCCACAGGCGTGGACACAAACACGGGAGCACATAAGGAATCACGAGGCACAACCAAATATGCAGCAAAATAGGATGACACATAGGAGTAAGTAGATCCCAAATCAAATAGAACTGAAGCATCTCTATGACAAACGGGAACAATACCTATAATAACGACGTCAGATGGCTCGCCCTCAGGCCTGGGAAAGCATATCATCGGGGCTGGTCCCCACTACTCTGAACTACATCACTGGGATGACCTCTAGCTGGTTGGACTCCACCTCTAACGGCTTGACCTCCACCTTTGGCTGCCTGACCCCCCTGCCTCTAGCTGGCTGAGCGGGCGGTGGAGCAACCGGTGCCGGAATCATGCATGAGAACCCTGCTGCTGCATGTTGCCTTGTGATCTGGGGCGAAATCTAGGAATGTGCGTCGGATCACCACAAGTATAACAAGCCCTCGGTTGTTGTGACTACTGACCCTGGAACTGGCCCTGAGGACCTGAATAACCACTCTAATAGCTCTGGATCGGAGGTGAGATGATAGGAGCTGGTGATGCACTATAGGTTGGCTGTCCAGAATGAGTCACATAAGGACCACGTCTCCTTGAAGTACTGTGGGATGCCTGAAGCATTGAAT
The DNA here is from genome assembly GCF_000715075.1 of Nicotiana tabacum. Lineage (NCBI taxonomy): Eukaryota > Viridiplantae > Streptophyta > Magnoliopsida > Solanales > Solanaceae > Nicotiana > Nicotiana tabacum. The sequence continues at coordinate 1,544,474 of NC_134103.1, forward strand.
GAAATGACCTGGGAGGATAACCTCTAACAAAAGTACCCTTGCCTCTATTTGAGGCACTATTGAAATTACCGGAATGACGGGGCCTCTTATCTTACACCAGCTCCCTCTCCTGAACACGAACTAACTCGATACGTATGGCAATACAACAACCGTATGGAAGTAAATATCACTCTCTGTCTCCTTGTCCATCTGAAGCCTGAGAGTGTAAGTGAGCCCATCAATAAATCGCCTCACTCACTCCTTATCAGTAGGAAGCAAGATAGTGGCATGGCGAGCTAAGTCGACAAATCGAGGCTCGTACTAGGTGACAGTCATACCACCCTGCTGAAGTCGCTCAAACTGCCTGCGATACTCCTCTCTCAGGGTGACAGGGATGAATTTCTCCAGAAATAGCTATGAGAACTGATTCCAGGTAAGAGCAGTAGACCCAGCTGGCCTAGTCAACACATAATCTCTTCACTATCTCCCGGAAAAACCAATCATCTGAAAGGCTGCAAAATCGGCCCCATTGGTCTCGACTATACCCATGTTCCACAGCACCTCATGGTAACGGTATAGAAAATCCTGTGGGTCCTTAGAATAAGCACCACTGAAATGAACAGGAAAGATCTTGGTGAACTTATCTAACCCAACATAGCATCAGAAGATAAAGCGGGCCCTTCACCGGCCTGTGCCGCAACAACCGGCTGAATTACCCTAACTGGCGGGGCTGCAGGAGTCTAAAACTGGGGAGCCACCTGCTCCGGGGTGTGAACAGCGGGAGTCTGTTCTCCTCCCCCAGCTCGAGAGACGGCTGGTACCACCGAAAATGTACCGGTATAGGCCACACTCTCCATAAGGCCCACCAAACGGACTAGGGCGTCCTGAACACTAGAGTGGCTATGAACCCCTCCAAGACCTGAGCTGGTCCGACAGGTACAGTCTAGGCTAGAACTTCCTCATCAAAATATACCTGAGGCTCCACATTCGGTGGTGCTGCTCGAGCTCTAGGCTGAGCTCTGCCTATGCCTCTTCCTCAGCCTCTGCCCCTAGTCGTAGCTTCCACAAGGGGCTTCGGCTCCTGCCCGGCAGTATATGCAGTGCGTGTTCTCTCCATCTCAAGAGAACAAGAATATAAGGGTTCAATCATCAATGATAGAATAAAATCGCACGATAGAGTAAGAAAGAAATGACATTTTTTTCCTATACTCCATAGCCTCTGGAAGATAAGTACATGCGTCTCTGTACCGATCCTACAGACTCTACTAAGCTTGCTCATGACTCGTGAAATCTAGGCAACCTAGTGCTCTGATAACAACTTGTCACGACCCAAAAATCCCATCCTCGGGACCATGATGGCACCTAACATTTCACTTACTAGGCAAGCCAACATTAGAATAGTTTATCCATTTTTAACAGTTCAAATTAAATAATAATAAAAAATTGAAATAACTAAAATAAATTTTAAAGTACAATATGAAAAACCATAATAACTGAAATATCTAATATAGCCCGTAATCTGGTGTCACAAGTGCATGAGCTATTAGAAGTTCTACAAATAGAGTCTGAAATAAATACAACTGTTTCAAATGAAATGAACAGTAAAAGAGGAAAGAAGAAGGGGGCATCAAGGTCTGCAGACGTCAGCAGATCTACCTCAAGTCTCCGAATGTAATAATCCGAGCTAGTGCACCTCACGTACAGCTGGGACCATTACCAAAATCTACACAAGAAGTACAGAGTGTAGTATGAGTACAACCGACCTAATGTACTCCGTAAGTGTCGAGCCTAACCTCGACGAGGTAGTGACGAGGCTATGATAGGACACTCACGTAAATAAACCTGTACGAACATAGAAATATGTACCAACAACAACAAATAGAGATTTAATATGTACAGTTGGGAGGGGACAAGATACGATAACTACAACAGAAATGACAACACAAGGCAGTCAAATAAATCATCAACCAATAAATATGGCATGACATTACCCTTCGTGCTTTTACTCTTAACCTTACCATGAAATGATGACATAAGTAGAATGAAATGGCACGACATCACCCTTCATTCTTTTACTCTCGATTTGCCCATGTAACAATGAATAATTGATATAGATGACACGACATTACCCTTCATGCTTTATCTATTCCTCACAATGTATTACTCAATAAATGAAGTAATAAAATGGCATGACATCACCCTTTGTGCTTTAACACTCTTCCTTACCATGTAGTAATGAATATAAAAATTCGGGAGATAATAATGCAATAGATGTACTTTACGTCAATGATGATTCCAAGATACCAAACCTCAACTTTCAACATACTCAACCATCATAACAAATCCATAAAAACGGAAGGAACGATCAATTAAGTGATAATCTAATCTAAGCATGGGTGTCATAATTTAAGAGGCAATAAATCATAAAGAAACAAGTTTTATCGCATGCTTTAACCCAACAACAACGCATAAATACTCGTCACTTCACATATACGTTGTAACCTCACATTAAACACGTAGCAAATAGGCAAACAAGTCCTAATCCCTCAAGTCAAGGTTAACCATGACACTTACCTCGCTCCGCAACTAATTCAAAGTTTAACTACGAACTTGCCTTTCGAACAATCCTCTGAACAAACAAAAGCTAGTAAATTATCAACAAAAAGATTCAAAATAAGCCATAGAAATTGCCCACGAATAAAAGACGTTCAATTTAGATCATTATTGAAAAAGTCAAGAAAAGTCAACCCACGGGCCCGCTTGGTCAAAACTAGAGGTTTAGACCAAAACACAATCACCCATTCACCCCTGAACCCAGTTATGTAATTTAAATCGAAATCCGACCTCAATTCGAGGTTTAAATTCCAATTTTATAAATATCCCTAATTTCTACCATGGAAATCTTAGATTTAAGGTTGAAATCTTATGGAATATAATTGGTAATTGAAAGGAAGTAGATTAGAGTCATTTACTAATGAATTGAGGAAGAAAAGCTTTGGAAAAATTGCCTCTAGGGTGTCTATCTCAGCTTTTGACCAGCCGTATATGTTACAATTGCGACCTGGCGTTCGTATTTGCGAACCCCGCAAATGTGAGACAAACTTAGTAAATGCGAAGAAGATCCATCTCTACTATCATCACTTTTGCGATGATTCGTTTGCAAATGCGGCCCTTTGATCGCAAATGTGATCCATTGCTGACCCAGTCATTCTTCGTAAATGCAAGGGAGTGGTTCGAAAATGCAAAACCTGACAGGGATTTGAAATTTCACAAATGCGAATATTGACCTCGCAATTACGAGATCAGAGGCTGCACCAGAACCAGATTTTCACCAGCTATTTTTCTTAAGTCCAAACCACTCCGAAGCCAATACGAAACTCACCCAAGCCATCAGGGCTCCAAACCAAACATGCACACAGGTCCAAAAATATCATACGAACTCGCTCGCGCGATCAAAATACAATAATAACACCTAAAATTATGAATCAGACACAAAAACAAATGAAAGTTTCAATGAAACTTAAGAACTTTCAATATTTCAACCAGACGTCCAAATTATGTCAAATCAACTCCGTTTTGCACCAAACTTTTTAGACAAGTCGTAAATACAGTAATGAACCTATACCAAGTTCTGAAACTAAAATCCGAATCCGGTTGCAACAAAGTCAAACTTCGATAAAACTTATAAATTCTTTAAACCCTTAAGCTTCTGGTTTTCAATAAATTGCGATAATTCAAGCTAGGGACTTCTGAATTCGATTCCGGACATACGCCCAAGTCCTAAATTATGATACGGATCCACCAAGACCATCAAAATACTGATCCGAGTTTATTTTTTCAAAACGTTGACCGAACCTAACTCAAACGAGTTGTAAGGTACGATTTCATATTTTTGTCAATTTTTCATATAAAAAGTCTTTCGGAGAAAGACACAAACTATGCACGCAAATTGAGGAAATCTAAACGGAGCTATTCGGGTTTTTGAAATACATAATTGAGGGTTAAATCCATAAATGACCTATTGGTTCATCACACTGAATAATCTCCTGAGCCAATTGAACATTCTCTGTAACCAATCTATCTTTTACAAAACCACTTTGATTTTAAGAAATAATATCAGGAAGGATGGGATTAAATCTACTAGATAAAAATTTTAAAATGATTTTGTTAGTGAAATTAGACATACTAATAGGTCTAAAGTCTGAAAAGCTAGAAGGACTTTTGGTTTTTGGAATGAGAACCAAACAAGTATGGGAAAACAATTTGGTGAGGTTTTTTCCTTTGAAAAATTCTAGAACATAGTCCTTGATATCCTTCTTTAATATATCCCAACAATTTTGAAAAAGAAATCCTATTATAACCATCTTGTCCAACAATACTGTTTGGATTGAGGTTGAAAATTGCTTCTCTCATTTCCTCTTCTGTGGATGGACTCGTTAATCTTCTATTATGCTTCTCAAAAATACTTTGAGGAATGCATTGCAGGATATAGTTATTCATCATTGGATTAGGAAGATTGAACAGTTGTTTGAAATGCTTCTCTGCTGCCCTTACTATGTTCTCCTCTTCTTGAATCCATCTTCCATTGCTATGTTCTCCTTTCATTGAATCCATCTTTCCTTGCTATGTTCTCCTCTCCTTGAATCCATCTTCCCTTGTTATTCTTGATTCTATGCACGTGTAATTTCCTTTTTTTGTCTCTCAGCATGCTATGAAAATAGTTGGTGTTTGCATCTCCTTCTTCAAACCATTTAATATTAGTTTTATGTTTGAGGAGTGATTCCTGCAACCCTAGCCATTTCACATATTCTGCGTGCACTTTATTAATCTCAATTCTTCCTTGATCCATGTTGGATATTATGTCGATTTCCTCTAAAGCCTGAATCTTTTCTTCCCATTTGATAACTTGCTCATGAATGTCTCCAATATCTTCCCTGGACCAATTGTTGAGTCTTTTAGCAAGGATTTTAAGCTTGGATTGTAATCTCCATATGGGGTTGTCTTGAATCTGTGTGTTCCAAACTTCTTTTACAATATCCTTAAATCATGGTTGTTTTGTCCAGAGATTGAGGAACCTAAAGTACTTGATGTTATTCTGATTTGAATCAAAACACTTCATCAACAATGGTCTGTGATCTGATCCTGTCCTGACGAGGTGTCTAACAGTGTTATGTTGGAATTTTTGGGCCCAAAAATCATTGATAAACACTCTGTTTAATCTCTTCCACACTCTCTTTCTTGATCTTCTATTGTTACACCAAGTAAAATTAGGACGAGTGAAACCAATATCTGTGACTCCACAATTGTCCATACAAACAATAAAGTCAAGACTTCTATACATTATGTGTGTCTTTCCTCATAGCTTCTCCTCCGGATTAGCAATGACATTGAAGTAACCACCAACACACCAAGGAGCATAAATAGTTTGACTTCAACACACCTCCTAGATAAATGATTTCTAAATTGTTCCAAAGATCTTTTCTATCTTCTGTAGTACATTTAGCATATATTGTTGTGATGAAGATCCCCGAGTTATCTTGGCCCTCAGTAAATTTGATGGTTATGTGTTGCTCTTCATCTTCCACAATGTCTGCTTGATGGTTGTGATTCCAGAAACACCATATCTGACCATTGCAATTTGCATAGCAGAATTGGTATCCTAAATTTTTTTATTAACCTTTTATTTTTTCCTTTATCATAAAAGGCTCAAAGATAACTACAAACTGAGCTTTGTTGATGTTAATGAGATTTTTGAGCCTATGAATGGATTTCTTAGACCTAACCCCCCCTTATATTCCAAAATATTGCTTTTATTCATGGGAATTATAGGGGGTGGTATCTTTATTTTGCTTCCTTATTTGCGAGGGAGATGCATTGTTTCTTTGTCTTTTTCCTGTTTTCCTGCTTCTAATTTTTTCTCTTCCTAATGGTGAAAGAGGTTCCTGGTCATTATCTTCTTTTGGATTGGTATTGTATGTTTCGCCCTGAGTTGCTATCTGTATCTCCTTGCTTGTGTTTGTATGAACTTGCTTGATATGTTCTATACTATCTCCCTCTTTACTATTGACCTCAGGAGGATCTATGCTCTCATTCAACTCCACTATGATATTAATTCTTGTTCAATGATATCAGTTAGTAGATCAGATATGCTATAGAATATACCACCATTAGTGTCCTTCGTAGTAACATTCTGAGAGTGTTAACATCATCAAAAGTCCATTGTCGCGTAGAGAGAAGTTGAAAGAAAACCCTAAGGTTTCTGAAGATAGAGAGAGAAAGAGAAGATAATTTGTCTGTCTAGAATATTGTACCTACTTATTACAAAATATCTCAATATAACTAAAATAATAGCTAAAAATCTAAGTAAAATGATAAATGCTATTTTCGATGGGCTGCACTAATGGGACGTGCAGATCTTGCTTGTATTGGGCCTGAAATGTAGTGCTAGTGTTAACACTCCCCCCCCCCCAAGCTGGAGGGTGAAAACATACCAAGCTTGCAAAAAAACCATAGTGAGGCTGTCCAGGTAAGGCTTTAGTCATGATGTCAGCGAGCTGGGCAGAACTGGGAACAAAATGCAAAGAAATAAGGCTAGCATTCAGACATTCACGTACATAATGACAATCAATTTTTATGTGTTTGGTACGTTCATGGAAGAGAGAGTTCTTAGCTATGTGTAAGGCAGCTTGACTATCACAGTGAATGGGAACATGACTGCAAATGGGCAGACCAAGATCACCCAAAAGTCGAACTAACCAAGAAACTTCAGCAACAATTTTCCTCAAGGCCCTGTACTCCACTTTAACTGAAGACAAGAATACAGTAGGATGCTTCTTGCTTTTCCATGAAACAGGACTGCCACCAAGAGTGATATAGAAACCAGATACAGATTTGTGAGAGACAGCACAAGCAGCCCAATCAGAGTCAGAATAACCAAGAAGAGAAAAATCAGAACTGTTGGAAAGCAGAATACCCTGGGCTAAATCATTCAGAAGCTAAGGTACCTCAGAACATGTAAAGAAGATTGCATGTGGGGCACTTGAGGCTTATGAAGAAATTAGCTCAAGTGCTGCACAGAAAAGGAAATATCTGGCATGGTGTGTTGTAAGAAGTTAAGTTTTCCTATCAATCTTCTGTAGGTTCAGGGACCAGTAGGTGGCTCTTCCAAGTCCAACACCAATTTGGAGTAAGGGTCCAAATTAGTGAGAACAGGAGTGAAATACTGGTAATTAGACTCAGCTAGAAGATCAGTGGCATACTTCTGTTGAGTCATAAGGTAGTCTTGAGGATGTTGGGAAACTTCTAACCCCAAAAAATAGTGTATTGTACCCGGATCCTTGATCTTGAATTGAGAGTCCAAAAAAGACTTTAAGGAGTTCAATTCAGAGACATCATCCCCAGCTAAGAGGATGTCATCCACATATACAGCAAGAACCACCAGAGAACCAGAAGTTGATTTGGTGAAGAGAGAATAGTCGTTAAGACTGGAAATGTAGCCTCTGGAGAGCAGGGCTTCAAACAGTTTTGAAAACCACTATCTGGAAGCCTGCCTGAGGCCATAGAGGGACTTCTTAAGTCTGCAAACCAGTGGTAAAGAAGTGGAAGAAGAAGATGTCAAGGCCAGGAGGAACCTTTATGTAGACCTCCTCACTTAGGTCACCATGGAGAAAATCATTGTTTACATCAAGTTGAAAAACAGTCCAATCTCTCTTGATAGCCAAGGTAAATAGGCATTTAATAGTGGTCAGTTTGACCATAGGGGAGAAAGTTTCAGTGAAATCAATGCCTTTCCTTTGAGCATCACCCCTAATAATCAGTCTTTTCTTATACCTTTCAATAGAACCATCAGCCTTTTGTTTGATCTTATAGACCCACTTGCAAGGAATGGCTTTCTTGTTAGGTGGTAGAGGAACAATGTCATAGGTCTGATTTGCATTAAGAGTCCTAAATTCTTGTAGCATAGCCTCCTTCCATGCAGGGTTTGATGCCGCCTGCTGGTAAAACTGAGGCTCATGCATATGAGGGTCACTAGGAGCAATCATGGAGGAATCGGGAGGAGGAGCATGAAGTAAAGCATAATTGCAAACATAGTCATTCGAGTAGGTAGGTTTGGTAACTGTTCTAAGAGATTTCCTAAGAGGAGGAAAAATATGAGAAAGAGAAGGAATGTTAGAGGAGGAATTAGAAACAGTAGAACTAGGGGAAGGAAGATTGGAGGTGATAAGACTGAGAGGAGGATGAGAAGGTACTAAAGGAGACATAGGAGGACTAGTAATAAGAGGAGGAAGATCTTCAGTAGCAGGAGGAGTGGCAGAACCATGAGATGGGAATTCAACAAATGGTTGTACAAAGAAAGGAAAGAATGAAGGAAGAGAATAAGATGTTGATTTGTAAGGAAAAATATGTTCATGAAATACTACATCTCTAGAGTAGAAAATAGAAAAATTAGAGAGATTCAATAACTTGTAACCTTTTTTTCCACAGGGGTAACCCAAAAATAAGTAGAAGATGGATCTTGACTGAAATTTATCCCTGTCCACCTTAGGAGATGTGGCAAAGCAAATGAAGCCAAAGGATTTTAAGTGTTCATAAGTGGGTGGATTGCCATGCAATTTTTTATAAGGAGAGAGGTTGAGCATAAGAGGTGAAGGCATTCTATTGATAAGGCAAGTGGCAGTAAGTATGCACTCACCCCAAATCTTGAGAGGAAGCTTAGACTGAAATAGAAGTGCCATGGCAACTTTCAAAAGATATTTGTATTTTTTTTCCACAACACTATTTTATTGTGGGGTGTGAGGAATGGTTGTTTGATGAAGAATATCCTCATTTCCAAAGAAAGTAATAGCTTCAGTACTACTACCTAATTCAAAAGCATTATCTGACCTAAAATCATGAACATTGGAATGAAAATGAACTTTGACCATAGATGTAAATTCCCTAAGGATAGATAGGGCATTACCCTTATAAGAGAGAAGGTGTGTCCAGGTTACTCTAGTATAATCATCCACTAAAGTGAGAAAATACCTGAACTCATTATATGTCTTAGTGTTATAGGGTCACTAAATATCAAAGCGAACAAGTTGGAAGGGGGCAGTAGACTGTATAGAACCGTCATGAAAAGGTAACCTCTATGTCCAGCCATTGGGCAGAATGGACAAAGAAAAGATTATTTAGAAGAAACTTTATCAAACAAATAAGAAATAGATCTCATTTTATGAAAAGGTATATGACCTAACCTTTGATGCCAAAACAAATCTATTTTATTAATAGTAGATGTTTGATTACAAGCAGAATCAACAATAATTGAAGGTTGATTGAAGAAGAAGTAAATGAACTTGGCTTATTACAAGAAATTGAACTAGGTTGTACTATAGAGGCAGTAAGAGAAGATGGAAACAGATCAACATCTGGATGTAGATAGTATAATCTCCAAGCAGCCTTACCAATTACCAGTGGCCTCTTCAGATAAGGGCCCTGTAAAAGATAATTGGTTTTTGTAAGTACTATTATGTAGTCCAATTGTGTGATAAGTTGATGAATGGAAATTAAATTGAATTGTAAAGAAGGTACAAAAAGAACATTGATCAATATTATACCATGCCTAAGATGTAATGATCTAGTTGATATAACTTTTACTTTATAACCATTGGGTAAAGTAACAAAGAAGGGTTTAGGTAAAGGTGTGAGATTTTGAAGTAGATGTTTGTGTGGAGTCATATGGTTAACGGCTCCTGAATCCAAAATCCAAAGTTGTATACCTAGATGTGAAGATGCACGTGCATGAGAAACATGATAATCAGCAGCATAAGCACTGAACAAACCTGCAAAATGAGCAAAAACAGAGTCTTCTGTGGAGGAAACACCGGGAGACATCCTAGTAGAGAGTTGAACTTGCTGAAACATACTCATGAGATGTTGATATTGCTTCTTGGTAAAACCATGAGTTGAATTATCAGAGGAGGCAGCAGAAGAACAAGAAGGGGAGGCATATGGAACTTCAGTCTGGACACAAGATGTTGATTTCTTGTTCTTGGTAAACTTAAAATCAACAGAAAATCCATGCAGCCTATAGTATTTGTCCACAATATGTCCAGTTTTCTTGCAATACTTGCAAGATACAGAATTTGCCTTCCTTTTGGAGTCAAAGTTAACCCTCTGAGTGAAGTTCCTGTTGTTGTTGTTGAAAGAAGTAGGAGAGGCTAGAAAAGATGCAGAATCACCAGAAAAACTAGGAGTATACGGTGCTTCTCTCTGGCTCTTATCTTGTTGTAAGATAGAATAGACTTTACTTATGGGTGATAAGGGATTCATCATCATAATTATGCTTTTGATTATAGAATAAGATTCATTTAATCCATTGAGGAATTGAAACAACTGTTGATCTTCTATGAACTTGGGAAGAGCCCAACATGAACATGTAGGTCCCATATTAGATAAATTCAATTCATCCCAAAGTGTTCTAAGCTTAGTAAAGTAATTAGCTATGTCTGAAGAACCTTGCATAGTTGTACTTATATCTCTATAAATTTGTAGATACTTTGACCCATTGGACTGCCCAAACCTCTCATTAATATCTTTCCAGACCTCTTTGGCAGTCTTAAGACACATTACACTAGTGAAAATTTCTCTAGAGACAGGGTTTATGATCCAGGACTTGACCATTTCATTACATCTTTCCCAATAGGGATAATAGGGTGAGTCCGGAGTAGGTTGAGATATTCTCTCGTATAGGATCCCTAGTTTATTCTTGGTAGATAAGGAAGTGAGCATGCTACTTCTCCAAATAACAAAACCCGTGCCATTAAAAGGTATTAAAACCAATTGACTACCAGGACTGTCTGAAGGTTGGACATACAGAGGGATCTAGGGATCTAGGGAGAAAGGCACAAAACCTCCAGAGTTGGAGGTTGTGGTATTATCTACATTATCATGAATGCTACACATGACAACAGACTTAGTCAAATTACACAATCAAAGAAAATACAATCACTAGAGATCGAAGTTGACTTGAGATGAACAATAATTTCTACACACACAACATGAAAATCACAGAATGTTCCTCACACATGAAGAGAAATAAGCTGTAAAGTTGTAGATAGGAAGAATGTTACCAGCCTTCTGAAATAGAGAATCAATTGCGAGCAAATTCGAAAACCCTAGGATGGCACTCGAATGAAGCAGAAAATGTTGATAACCACTAGATTCCAGCAACACAACGCGAGGAGAGTCGACTTCAAACCAAAATTGTAGAGATCCCCAATTTTTCTTCAAGAAATTCACGTCTCAGACTAAAACCCCAATTTCAGCGAACCAAACGGAAAAGACGAAAACTCCGGTCAAGGGTAACATCAGAGTGAAGGTGAGGATGAGATGATGCCGAATCCATGCTCTGATACCATGTTAACATCATCAAAAATTCATTTTCGCGTAGAGAGAAGTTGAAAGAAAACCCTAAGGTTTCTGAAGATAGAGAGAGGAAGAAAAGATAATTTGTCTGTCTAGAATATTGTACCTACTTATTACAAAATATCTCAATATAACTAAAACAATAGCTAAAAATCTAAGTAAAATGATAAAGGTTATTTTTGATGGGCTGCTTGATGGGATGCACTAATGGGCCGTGCAGATCTTGCTTGTATTGGGCCTGGACTGTAGTGCTAGTGTTAACAGAGAGTTGTTAATGTTTGTGTCTATTCTACTTGTCGAGTCTTCTTGATTTATTTCTTTGGTTCCTATTTAATTCATATTCTCCCCACCGGTTTTAGCCACTACCTCTTTACTGCAGGCCATCTCTGAGTTTCTTTCATGGTTCCCAAGTTGTTCCTCCACTCAATTAAGTTGATTTTGTCCTTCTGTTGTAGTTTCATACAAGTCATGTTGAACTATCTTGAGGGTCTTTGTAGGATATTTTCTGCTACTTTCCTCGGATTGGACTGGCTTGAAGAGAACTTTTATTTTCTTTTTCTTATTTTTGTTTCATGTCCTTTCCCTAGCAGATGGTTTGTCATTATTTATGCCTTCTGTTTTTCTACTATTTTCTTCTTCAATAATCTTAATCTGGTCCATATTTGCGTTGCTCTCCTTACTACCCTTCACTGCACTTTCATTGTCTTCTTGTCCTCCTCAGCCTTTATCAGAATTTTGCACATTCATATCCTTTTGTTGGTTCTCATTTCCCACAGCCTCTTTTTTCTCTTGTTGTTTTCCCCTGCTACTTTCATCTTGTAGTTCTTTGTTGCCCTTCTCTTTTGGTACATTCTTTCCCTTGACATTTCCATCATCTTCTGGCTTTTTTTCAATTTCCTACATTGAGTTATCGAGTGCCTGCAGTACTTTGGCACATTCTCATATTCTAGCTTTTGTGTAAACCCTATTCTTACACTACCTTTTACAGATATCTTCTCAGCAAATTTGGATCCGATTTTTTCAATTTGAGGCCTTGTACGAAGAAATTTGCCCACAATTATGAATCTACACTCTTCTGCCTTAACCCCATAGTAGTTACTGGCTTTAAAAATAATCGTTGGCATCCCATTGTGAGTCGAGTAGCGAGCTTTATACGGAGAAAGAAAATAGATTGCTTTTAGAAAATTATATATAATCTTTTTCCACTCCATAGTTCAACTTCTCACTTTCTGTGTTAAACTAAATGAATGATTCTGATCCTAACTGAAAATTAATGTTTGGTTGCAAATATTTGCTCCAAATATATATGTGTGTGTTTTTCTGATTTAAATGTTGTCTTTGTATTTCTTTTTTCCTTTAACAATAAGCTTGGCTTACGACGTGAAGAATATTTCTGATTAAATGTTGTCTTTAATATGTATGTCTTTTCCCTTCAACACTAAGTTTATTAGTGTTGTCTTTGTATGTCTCTTTTACACTAAGTTTGATGTGAAGAAAAGGAACATATGAATAAAGTGTTACTCTTGGCTTGAGGTAAATTATTATAACACCTTCAATACATGTATGCAATAAATTAAATGTACGGATAAAGCTAACATATTTAATTTACGTACGTAGGCAGCACTGTTTTAAATTAATTACATTACAAAAACTGCTAACATTTTTGCTTTTACACGAGTGAAAGGAAGTCAAGTATTGAAAATAAAATTTTTATAGAGCGAATTAAAATAGGCAAAACACCTTAAAACTCCCCTAAACTTGGCACGCATTATTGATTACATCCTTGAACTATTTATGGTCTTAATTACCCCCCTATACTTGGTTATTCGATAGTTGTTAACCCCTTGGACGATCTTATTCTAGGAAAGTGACATGCACTCGCCCGTCACGTGGATTTTTCTGTCTATGTGGCATTTTTTTGAAATATAAAATATATTTTTACGTTTTTAAGTATGTTATTTTTTTAGATAATATTTTTTGAATAAAATTTATAATAAAACTTGGATAGAACTACATTATTTAGGCTAATTTTTTTATTTGACTAAAAATAATAAAGTTTTAGTTATTCTTTTTTTTGAATTTGACCTTAAAATAAAAATTTATACAATTGAAATAAATAGTCAAGGCATCTAAAAAGTTATAAAAATACATAATTTAAAATTTATTATTTTGGCTATAATTTTTTATATAGCTCTAAATTATGATGTTCTAAAAATATATTTATTTTACAAATTTTACCTGAGAAAGTAAAAATATACAATTGAAATAAATAGTCATTGCATCAAAAGAAGAAATAAAAAGAGTGTACAATTGCAAGTTCATTATTTTGGATATACTTTTTTTATTTGGTAAAAAATAATGGAGCTATGGCCAATTCTTTTTTATTGGTTTGACTCAAAAATAAAAATACACAATTAAAATAAATAGACATTATATATAAAGAAAAAAAAATAGGAAATATACACAACTGGTACTCCATTATTTTTGCTAAAAGTTTTTTATTTGGCTAAAATGATGGAGTTCCTACCAAATGTTTTACAATATGACTATATGACAATTAAAAGTTAAAAAAATAACCTATTTGGAAGCTGATTTTTCAATTTTTCTTCACTCCCACGCGCTTAAAAGAGAGTACACCCACACTCTTTGCCACATCAACGTCCAAGGGGGTAATGACTCTCAAAAGACCAAGTTGAGGGGGTAATTAAGATCACAAATAGTTTAGGGCTGTAACTAATAATCTGTGCCAAGTTTAGGGTTTTTTTTAGGTATTCTCCATTAAAATATAACGAGTTATCGCTTTGTAAAATTTGCTTGTACATTTTTTTTATAGGGAGAACTATCTCAATAACTAAAAAATAATATTTTGATTATTAGAACATCAAAATGACGGGAAAATATTTCTAAAAATTAATCAAATATCACTTATTGTGATCAAAGATTGTGATGGGGTGATAAGTACACCTTTATTCTTAACTAGTATTAGCACCCGCGCGGATGCGCGGACACTAATCATGTCAACCATTTGAGTTACTTGGATTATATATAAATAATCTTAAAATTTAAATTCTCTCGATAAATATAGATAATCATTGGATATTAATTAAGAAACATTACATGAAATTAACAATTTCTCAAATCTCCTAGTTATAATTCTATTTTTCTTTTTTGGTAACATTCTCGCCGGTGTCATTGGATCCTAAAAATAGTCAGGAAGCAAAATAATAACTCATATTTATGGCAAAACAATTAAAGGTTGAGACTATGAAGGACTCTTTGGTCTCAATTAAATACTACTTGAACTCTTATTTGGTGTGTTGATATCTATTAAAAGATATTTCTATTTTAAAATTTTAGTTTCTAAAATTTTATTTTTTAATAATAATTATTTTTATATTCTTAATTCAAAACTCATTTTAGTCGGCTATCTAAAAATATAAAAACTTCTTTAGCCAGTGAAGTTTTTTTCAGTATGACTCCATTTTGATATTTGACATTAATCATGTTAAATATCTGAGTTATTTGAATTATATGTAAATAACCTTAAAATTTAAACCTTCTAGATTATTATATATAATCGTTAGTTATTAATTAAGAAACACTAGATGAAGAAAGACTAACATTTTCTCAAATCTCGCAGTGATAATTTTATTTTTGCACCATTCTCATTGGTGTTATTGGAACCTAAAAATAACCACAAAGCGGAATAATAACTCGTATTTATGGCAAAGCACAAAGGTTGACATAGTATGAACGATTCTTTGGTTATGACATGACTCTTTTATTACGACTTGAACTCTTATTTGGTATGTTGTTATCTTTCAAAAAATATTTATATTTTGAAATATCAATTTCTAAAACTTTATATATTTTTCAATAATGATTATCTTTATAATGATGCAAGTGAAGATATTATCCTTAAATTAAAATTTACTTTAATCGACTATCTAAAAATTTAAATGATTCTTTAGCCGAAAAAACTTTATTTCAGTATGACTCCATTTTGAGTTTATTGATATCTCTAACCACAGATTTTGAATTTTGAATACCCTATATATACAGATTTTTTGTTCTTTGAATCATTAAATGTTAAATTAATTGATTGTTATTATATAATATTGCATATATTGTCTTAAAATTAGCAAGTAGTTTTTTTTCGACACTATACTTGGCTTAACATCAATGCAAACTACTCAAATTACATTTAAATTCAAATTCGAATATCATATAAGTTTGTTAGTAATAGCGATTTTTTAAAAACGACACACAAAGTAAATTAAAAATATATTCTAAGATATCCTTATCTTTTAATCTATGTATTTGAGTTGAAAAAAATATTTAAAATCGATGAGATCAGCTTCCAAAATTTTTATACTCAACAAAGATGAAACAGAAGAAGAAATTCGTTGTCATCTCTTATTTCTGGTTTTTAGATTTTTCATACATTTTTTCTATATTTATTTTCTTTTATCTTGTTTTTTATGTCTTTCTTTCTTTTTTTACTAAAAAATTAATTTAATTCGCTATAAAAAGGATGAGTTTTAATAGAAATTGTCTACATAAGAACTTTATTTATATTTTTAGTCTTTGGTTGAAATTCTTTCATATTTTTCTTTTGGTTTTATCTAATCAACCTAAATAGGTGCTCCATCAATCACTTAAATTAAAAAATTGAAGGATGTGTAATTTATATATAATACAGTCAGACCTCACTATAACAGCATTTTTATATAACAATACTTCACTTTAAAAGTCAAGCTTTTCGGAACTAATTTTTATGTTATGTTATAATATATGTTCTCTATAACAACACCTCGCTATAACATCCAAAAATATTCGGAACAAGCGACGTTGTTATAGAGGGGTTTGACTGTATATGTATAATCGTGTGTTATCGGTATATCATCTATGTATATTAGCTATAAAAATTAAACAATAAATTTGGCCGGATATTTATGTAAATATTTCATAAGATTTTAGTTTCTTGATTTTATCCATGATATGACTTCTATTATAATAATTTTAAAAACTCTCTACTAAAATTCAAAAATATCTTATCTTTTTATTTTTAAAATTACATTATATTTTAAAAAATAATCCCATTTCGAAATAATTTGTTTACATTTTTAAAAAAACAAATCACGTCATACCAATTTTTTTTAAATATACTTTTTGTTACACTTGAAAATTGCTATAGAAATTATCAATTAGAAACCAATATTCCTCTTGTTGAATTCGAGAAAAAAAACCTTTCACATAATCTAATGATTCAAAACTAATATTCTTCAACAAAAAAAATATTATACCCTTGCAATGTTGGCTTGACTGCAGCTAAATGAAAAGGTTTCAGCTATACCCTTCAATTTCTAGAAGGTGTTAAATTGAATTTAATGACAGCAATTGTATAGCCAAAGTTTTGTTATTTGTTTAATATCATACAAATTGACTCTTGAAACAAATATTCTTCAAAAAGAAAAAAATAACTTTTTTTGAATATTGACTGATATTTGTGATGTTTCTTTCTCCGGCATGTAGATTTACTTCATTATATATGTAAGTAAACTTTTATTCGATTTTTAAACTCTTTTTTGTTCTCTGGATAAACATAGATGTGTACTCTATATATTACATTTATTTTAAAAGAAATTCACTTTATTCAAATCTAGCTATAGTGTTTTAAAGAACTATAATTATAAGGTTTTAAATGTGAAAGAGTTTTATATATGGAGTAGTTTTTTTTTTTTTTTGCCATAGGAGAAGTAGTATTTAAATAATTAGAAAAGATAACAAAAGTTCCTAACATTATTGCATATGATCATTAACCGAATTAAGTGTGATAACATGATAACAAAAGATAAATTTCTTTTTTATTTTAATTCAAATTTAAAAACTTTATCTATAAATTCAAAATTATCCTTTAATTCAAATATATATATATATATATATATATATATATATATTTGTATTTGACTAACATAGTCAAATATCGAATAAAGTTACCATACACTGTTGACATTTATTATTTTGTCAGTTGGCTTAACCTCAATATCAATTATATATATGGGTCTCGCTAATATGTTATCATTGTACCCACTTTTCTTTCCTTAGATATCATTAGGCGGCAACCTAACAGCACATTAGCAGGAGGGGCTTTATTGTCTTGTTGTCCAAAAAAATTAAGCTTTCCCCAATTCATACCATAATTAGTAAAAACGATAAAATAGATGCAACCAAAAGATAATGTGCAATTGCTCTCCTCAAGAACATTCTGGACGATCTAGCTAACAACTTGACGTTGGGGTTTATGGAAATTGAAAACACTTAATTTACTATTGAAAAGAACGAAAGAATTCGACTCATCCCAGATATTCATCTTGAAATATTCTCTTCATCTTTGCTTAAAAATTTTCAAATTGAAACTATAAGTTAAGCTTTAGAAATTGCAGATGACATTCTTATATTGAGGTTGCATTGATGATTTTCCCCGTCGCATTTGCTTCTAGAGTCCGGCTGTCTGGGTCTAAAGGAAAGATGGGAGGGGTCTAGAGAGAGTTGCTCGGTTACAATTGGAAAAGAAATATAGAATAAAGTTACCATATACTATTGGCATTTATTAGTTTGCCACTAGGCTTAACCACAATGTCAATTATATATCGTAACTTTATTCCTTTAATATATATATAGATAACCAAAAATCTCGAATTTGAGCATTGAAAAATAAAGTAAATTTTCAAATGGAAAGCCCCCAACTGAGATTTTTTGGATTTTGTAACGCGAGTCCAATCTAGTCCATAAGAAAAATAAATCAGTAGAGTAGTGGCTTTCGATACATGAAATGGTACAATCATATAAGGGATAAAAGATTGTTAATTGTGAATTGAGCACACTTTGACTTAACGGAAAGTCACACAAAAGAAATCACATTGCTATTAAGTACTTGCTCAAATCATGAGTTGCTGCCTATCTTCATGATAATTCATTTCAATGAAGTTTTGATCATTTATATGTCGTTTCCCACGTACATAAAGATTGTCCAAGAAGACTGAATATACATGGGTTTAACTTCGGTACACTAAACTTTACACTATATATCATGTAACACAAAAGAAAATAACTACAATAATCATCCTTTAAAAAATAATATTAGCAACTTGAAAATACGACAAATACCTATGATAACAAGTTAAAAATACAATGATAAAGAGAAAGAGACAGACAAAAAACTTCTTGTTGATGGAGTATGTCAAAGTCTAACTAAACACCATAAGTTTCTGGTTCTGAGCTTCAAGCATTGGTGTTGATTTCAGTGCAAACCTTGACAAATCAGCAGTCTCTTTACTTGTTTTCACCTTAGATTCATTGTCTGTTCGACCTTAATTAGTAAAGAAAGCATCAACTAGCTAGGAGTATTTGACTATTTTCTCCTTAATCTTCTTAATTCTTGTTTTATTTTTAAAGCAAATATTTACACTATTAGATTACTTAAATGATAAACTATAGGTAATCATGGATAAAAAGTGAGATGAATAACCAATAAAATAAGAAAGATTACCTTCTAAAACATGTTAAAATATACTGATAGTATCAAAATCTTTTACTACTATTTTTGAACAGGTGGTTTCGTATCTTCAGTCTAATTAAGGGGCTACATCCCCTTCAACAAAAATAAAAATTCTATTCGAATTCACATCGAAACGTAAAGTAGAACGAAGGGAGTACCTCTTTTTATGTTTAATTATATATATCGATGCAAATAATTAGTAGGTAGCACTATTTTCACCTATATGCTTAGACTTTCAATGCCTATATTCATATATTTAGAGTTTTTTTGCTACAACTTTAAATGCAAAATCAAGAATTAAAGTAGAGATATACCCCCACCTCCTTCACTATCACGGTAAGTGGAGACGTGTTTGTTACTAATAGTAATCAAGTAGCTAGGGTTTGTGAGTAGATGATGAGCTCATATTTTCAAGGTCGAACAGACAATGAGACAAAGGTTAACAGCAAAAGGACTGCTCACTTGTCAAGCATAGCATGGAAACCACTCACCCATAGGCAGTCCCATGCACGAAATATCTCGCATTCACACAAGGCCGGGTAAAGGGCCGCACTCCATCACCATATAAAATCCATTATCAATTTTATGATTCGTCCCTTTTTTCGTGGAGCAGCCAGAATTTTTATCAAGGAATATCAAAATATATAAAAGTAAATATACCAGAAAATTAAGTGGAGTCAACACAATATTTATGTACCTATAATTGTCATTTGACACCCCTTTCTACATGTGGCTCCGCCGCTACCTTTTCTTCCAAAAAGCATTCAAAGAAAAATTATAATCAGTAAAGAAGAAATAAACTAGCACTACATATCAATCTTTCTTCCTTTTTTTCCTATCCTACTAACCAATAAGAAGAAGAAGAAGAAGAAAAGTACCTTGTTCCAAATGAAAAGAGTGGTCGGGATCAAAGAGGAAGCACCGAAAAGCAAGGGGATCCATTCTGTTCTAAGATGTCGAGAATCTACTTTTGGTTGGTGCTATCACAGGCGAAAGCCGAGATTTAAAGTTTATGAATTCGAGATTCTAATCTCTTTAAGTTATTGAGTTCTAAATTAATAATATATATATATATATATATATATATATATATTCAATGAATTTTTAAGACAAAAACAAGGTTCGAATCAAAGCTACTGAGTTTTGCCGAACCCGCTCCCGACACTCTAACTCCGCCCGGTGCTATAGAAAGAGCATTAGTTCTTCTCTTATCCCGAACTCACCAGCAACCCCGCCTTAATTCAGGATAAGACCACCAATTTGCTGGCAAAATGCCTACGAAATATACCCTATAGAACTTGTTGTGTTTAAGCTTCTTGAGGGGGAGTATTATTTATATAGAAAGCTAGAGGTCAGGTCATTAAATTAAAGCTTGAAGCGTGTGAAGTATTGTGCTTTTAGTGTTTGTCTGCAACTTAAACACCTGGAACTGTACGTGGAAGAACTTTGACTCGCGGGTAAATTGATAATTATTACTTGTACAAAGAAATAAGGACCAGGAAATAATAATAATAATAATAATAATAATAATAATAATAATATGTTTGCAAAAAATGTCTGCAAATATTGCGGGGTTAACCCTTATTCCACCTACTCCTTAATGATAAAAGGTCAGCAAATAAAAGGTCCGTTTTCATTTACATGGCTTAGTTTGTAAAATGAAAAATTCAAATTAAATTATTTTTAAATTTAGATAGATGTCATTTAATTTTTTTTTGGAATGAACTAACAAGGGAATAATTTTTTTTTTTGTTTTTTTTTGAACGAAATGGAGTAGAAGTTTGGAGTTGTTCATCAGTATTCGAAACTTACTAATCTAATTAATCTCGAATTCACACGGAATAAATTCATTAAATTAAGGAATAAAATATTAGCTACCATAAAAATTTCTTTTTTGCAGAGTTCGAACCAAGTATATCACCCAAATAGTGCTTTTGTCTTCTACGCGTACATACGAACTATTTGAGATATCGTTTTGATTCCAACTAACCATAGTCTTACTTGTTTGAATGGTCAAGAATAATCCCTACCTACCCCATTTTAGGTAGTAAGGGGAAGCTTTAGATATTAGAAAGAAAGAAAAAAAGCAATAAACAATTAGAGGAAGAGGAGAGAAATGACAAGTAGAGTTAGCTGCCCTCGTGATGTTAAGAAACACCGATGGTTAGGTTCAAACAAAAAGATATATATATATATATATATATATATATATATATATATATATATATTGATGAATTTTACATTATCAATATATTTAATTCGTTATAATAAGTTACTTGTTGTTATTTTAGGTTACGAATTAATGTTATTAAACACAGTCATATACAACGACAACAACAATAATAATATATTCAGTATAATCTCACAAGTTGGGTCTGGAGAGGGTGGTGTGAACGTAGACCTCACCCCTACTTTGTGAAGGTAGAAAAACTGTTTTCGATAGACCCCGATAAAATATAAATTATGTAAAATGTAAATTATGTAAGTATTTTTACACCGTCAATATATGAAATTCAGACTCATAGTTTTTCTACATTTTTTTATGTTTTAAATTTTTTTGGTGGAATAAGCTCACATGCTTTTCTTCCTCGTCTAACTTCCTACACACATTTTAACAGCTTTTTTTTCTCCAATTTCTTTATCTTCCTCCCATACAAAACCCCTCTCACCAACAACCTTTCTTTTTACGTGGCTATACGTTGAGTTGTAGGCCACTAATTATTTCTTACAAATATCTTATTTCTCTTCATGCAAAAAAGAAAAAGATATTTTAGTATTTTCTTTTTAACCATACTCGAGACAATATTTACTTTTACTAGTTACTACTTACTACTTGGAGCTAAATTAAATACGATATCAATATCATGGGAAGATGACTTTAAAAAGACTTGCTTTTTAATGTTTTTTGTTGGTTACTGGTGACTCTCATGAAAGATGGGCAACTATGAACCACTAATGGTAACTACCACCAGAAGTACTACTGCACTGCATGAAGAATAATATAATCAGGGGTCAGAGGTAGAAGCTCAAATAATTTGTGTCGGCCTAACTCAATAGTTTTTGTTTAAATAGTATATTGTATTAAAAAATTTATTAAATATGTATATAATTGTTAGCACTCAAAATCATCCCTTAAAATTTGTTTACTCTTGAAACGGATAATAACTAAATTTATACGCGATTTTAAGGATATGTGGATTGATTCAATACAAGTAATTAAGGATGTTAGATCAACGAATTAAGGACAAAATTAAATAACCAAACTAGTTGTGACGTTGAGCCTCGGATCGGATTCAAGCTTAGCGATAGTTCTGCCCTTAGTCGAATTCTCGGTAAGAAGCAGATATGTAAGAAGAACTGTGATTAAAATAAGAACTTTACAATAGCTAGAAAGCAGAGAAATAAGTTTGTATTCCTTTGATATGTGTGTTACTGTTGCGATCAAACACACGCACGCAAGTATACGTGGTCGTCAAGTAATAGAGTAGTGAGTAAAGTATCGTTCCCACGAAGACTTATGATTAACTTTTGACTAATTCAAACTCAAATAACTTATCGATTCAACCGATTTCTCACAAAATAGATAATTTCCTAATTTACTACCTAAAAACTATCAAGTAATGAAATACTAGAAATCAACCACAACACTTAAACAATTTCGAATAACAATCAATAGGAGATAATATTTCAGGGTCACGGGTTAGCTTGTTAGGTTTTAGTTTTAATGATGAAAATAATATAATTTCTCTTAGTATAAGGACTCAAGGAAAGCATCCAAGATTGGAAGAATCAATTAAATGAACTCAAGGAAAGCATCCAAGATTGAAGGAATCAATCAAAGACAAGATGATCAATCAAGTTGCTATTACTAGAAGGACCAAAAATCAAGGAGTAAATCCGGCGCTATCAAGACTTATAGAAGGAAAGCTATTAAAGTTCTTTCATCAAGGAAGAGCAACGGCAAATAACCTTATTCTTGGAAAGAACCAATCTCTTTCCAAGGATCAAATCTCTTGGGTTGGAAAATCTCTTCAGCACCGGCCTCTTTCAAAGTATTTATACACATCCTTAAGCCTTAGAAAAATATACTTTGATCGAATCAAATACCATCTCTTTGTTCTACTGCAAACAAACATTATAGCTCTATTAGATCTGCTGTGTAATAAGTTAGAGAAGAAAGAGAGAAAAATATTGGTGAGACATTGTATCAAAAAAAAATGAGTGACATAGAAACTGAGCCATTGGTGTAAACCACACCATTCACGATTGTACTCCAGAAACTCATTCACTAAAAGAGAACTCCCTTGCAACCCAAAGGGACTGGACTAGGATTCACATTAAATCCGAACCAGTATAAAAATTTTGGTGTCTTTAATTACTGTACTTTATTTTCGCATCTTAATTTCTGCTCTTCTTATTATCTTGTTATTATATCTAGTCATCTAATTAGAAAACTAGTCAACTAGTAGCTATTAAAATATAAAAATAAATAATTCACTCCCCCTCCCCCCCTCCGTACTTTCAATTGGTATCAGAGCAAGACTCACACTTTTTCTTTTGCTTAACAGCTTGTGAGAAAAGATCATGGCAAATCAAGTTATTGTCGGAGCACTCTTTTAGGAAAGAACATCGCAAGTGAGACCACCATACTTTAATGGACAATATTTCTCTCACTGGAAAGTGCGTATAGAAATATATGCAAAATCTTATGATGTCAAGGTTTGGAGAGTTATCAAAAAGGGGAATTACCCACTACCGGCTGCTGCTCAACCACCCGCTGATCCTGAAGATATAGATAAATATACTGATGAACAAATGGCGATTGTGCAAGTTAATGCTAAAGCAAGGAATCTGCTTTATAATGCTATAAGTGATGAGGAATATGAGAAAATCTTCAGTTGTGATACAGCCAAAGAGATGTGGGATAAACTTGAAGTCACTTATGAAGGAACCAGTAAAGTGAAAGAAACCCATATCAACATGTTGGTTCATGACTACGAACTTTTCCAGATTGAAGAAGGAGAATCTATTGAAGAAATGTTTGCCAGATTTAGCAAAATCTTCAGTGATCTAAAAGCTTTTGGCAAACCCGACTCAAGTGGTGATCAAGTTAGAAAATTCTGAGAAGTTTGCCCACTACTTGGAAGACAAAGGTAGTTACTCTTGAGTCACAGAATTTGAACAAATTATCATATGATGAACTTTGAGGAGAACTTATAGCTTTTGAGAAAACTCATCTCAAAAAAACAAACCAAGAAGAGAAGAAGAAAATAATTGCTTTCAAGGCTACAACTGAAAGAACAGACAATGATATTGATGACGACCCTGAAGCTCTTCAAGAAGAAATTGCCATGGTATCAAGGAACATGGATGGTTTAATGAGGAGATACGGGAATACAAAAAGAGGCAGAATACCACCCACGCGAACTAGGCAATACAATGAACAAGACAAAAATGATGGCAAATACTATGAATGTGGAAGATTTGGGCATGTTCAAGTTGAATGTCATGAGCTTAAAAGAAAGGTCTCCAGAGGGTTTAACAAGAACAAATTATTTGGAAGCTGGAGTGATGAAGACAGTTCTAAACATGAAGAGATAGCAAATCTATGCTTCATGATAATTTTGGAAAACGACATGAACAAGCTCTTAGGGTGCTGGACAGATGGGGACATCTCAAATGATGATTGTAAAGATGACAACGAGAATTATTTCATGGCACGAGGTGAAACAAGCGAGGTAAGACCTTTTAACTGTGAAAGATGTAATGAATTGCACGATATTCTTGACCTTACTTTGGAAGAGTCTCAAAAGATGATGAATGAAATAAAGAGACTCAACAGAGAAATAAAAGATTGGAAACTCAAGCTTAAAGTATGCGAAATTGAAAAAGAAGTACTTCAAGATGAAGTTGATGAATTGCAAATGCAACTCAATGGCATGCGCAAATCTACCAGTCATAGTTTTGTAAAGTCGAACCAGGTGACTTACAAGTCAATTGGAAAAGGACCAGCCAGAACAGAGTCCACTAGTACTGACACAAATGGGAGAACCAAAAATGGATCAAGTCCTACGTGTCACTACTGTAATAAAAATGTACACAGATATTCTTTTTGTCGATTTCGTAAGTCAAATGTCTCAGGATGGATTTGAAAACCCGAAAACAATCCTGAATCTAGTAATACTAACCAACAAGGACCCAAGCAAGCTTGGGTACCTAAAAGGAAGTGATAATTATGTTTTGCAGGAACACCACAGAAGGAGTCGTAAAGGAAAATAGTACTTGGATAGTGCGTGTTCCAGTCACATGGCAGGTGACAAAAACCTGTTTAAAGAAGTTACAAAAATAGATGGAGGAAATGTCAAATTTGGTGATGACTCAAAAGGAAAGATAGTCGATACCGGAACAGTTCCTTTCAATAATAATTGTGATATCACTGAAGTTTATCTTATTGACAGACTTAACTACAACCTTCTGAGTATAAGTCAGCTATGCGACTCAGGGTATGAAGTAAAGTTCAAGAAAACAGGTTGTGCTATTGAAGATGAGACATGTAAAATAATCCTCCCAGGTAAAAGGTATGGAAATATCTATATTCTTGATGGTCTTGAAAATATAGATAGTCATATTTGCTTAACGTCCATATCTGATGATCCATGGTTATGGCATAAGAAACTTGGTCATGCAAGCATGCATTTGATAGAAAAATTTTTCAAGCATGATTTAGTTATTGGTTTACCCAAACTCAATTTTTCTAGAAATCATGTATGTGATGCATGTCAGATTGGTAAACAAACTAGAAATTCTTTCAAAAACAAAGATGTTGTATCCACTTCAAAACCCTTGCAATTGCTTCATATGGACTTATTTGGACCTACTAGAACTACTAGCATAGGAGGAAAACGATATGCATTTGTTATTGTTGATGATTACTCACGTTTTACTTAGGTGATTTTTCTATCTCACAAAGATGAAGCTTTAAAACATTTCGAGATCTTCTGTAAAAAGGTCGAAAGAGAAAAGGGATATCTTATTACAACTATTCAAAGTGATCACAGAGGAGAATTTGAAAGCAGAGCATTTGAAGATTTCTACAACGATCAAGGATACATTCACAACTTCTCTGCTCCAAGGTCACCCCAACAGAATGGGGTTGTTGAAAGGAAAAACGGGACTTTATATGGCAAGAACTATGATACTAGAATATTCACTACCAAATCACTTCTGGGTAGAAGGAGTAAGTACAACTTATCACATCCTCAATCGATGTCTCATAAGACCCATCCCAAGGAAGACTCCCTATGAACTGTGGAAAGGTGATGAAGATCAAACACAGGTAATTCAGGAGACAAGCAAATCTCAAGAGTCGACTAATAAACCTGACAGTGTGGTAGAGTCAACTAATGAGATTAGCAACAGTCAATCAGAACCTCCAGAGGAGTCAACTACTCATACAGTTCATCCAAATGAATGGAGAAGTGAACCGGAATATCCTCAGAAGTTCATCATAGGGGATCCAAGCGAAGGAATGAAAACCAAGGGAGCTCTCAAGAAGAAAGCTAACATAGCACTGATTTCCCAGATTGAGCCAAAGAAAATAGAGGCAGCTTTGAAAGACTCAAGCTAGCTGCAAGCAATGCATGAAGAGCTAGATCAATTCGACAAAAATCAAGTATGAAAACTGATGCCCAAGCTTGAAAATGCTCCCGTAATTGGAACAAAATGGGTCTTCAGAAATAAGTTGAATAAGGATGGAAAAGTTGTGAGAAACAAAGCCAGATTAGTTGCTCAATGATACTCTCAACAAGAAGGAGTCGACTATGACGAAACCTTTGCTCCAGTAGCTCGACTGGAATCTATACAAATTCTTCTTGCATATGCATCCCTTAAAAGATTCAGGATGTTCCAGATGGATGTTAAAAGTGCCTTTTTGAATGGTTTCATTGAAGAGGAGGTATACGTGAAACAGCTTCCTTGATTTGAAGATTCAAAGTTTCCCTACCATGTGTACAAACTGACCAAAGCGATGTATGGACTGAAACAAGCTCCACAAGCATGGTATGAAAGACTTAGCTCATTTCTTATTGATCACGGATTTACAAGAGGTAAAGTAGATACTACCTTGTTTATTAAAAGATCATCAGAAGGTAATCTCATTATTCAAGTTTACGTTGATGATATTATTTTTGGTAGTGCTAATCCTCTTTTGTGCAAGGAATTTTCAAATCTTATGAAAAGCGAGTTTGAAATAAGTATAATGGGGGGGAGCTAACGTTCTTTCTTGGACTTCAAATTCAACAATCTGAAGAAGGAACATTCATATGTCATACAAAATATATAAAGGAGTTGATTCAAAAGTTTGGTATGAGCAATGTCAAAGCTATTGGCACACCAATGAGTCCTTCAACCAGTCTTGACAAAGATGAACAGGGAAATCCTGTTGATGAAACTAAGTATCGTGGAATGATTGGCTCACTTCTTTATCTAACTGCTAGTCGACCGGATATTATGTTTAGTGTCTGTAAATGTGCCAAGTTTCAGTCAGCTCCTAAAGAATCACATCTGACTACAGTAAAAAGAATTATTTGATATCTTATTGGAAATGTCTCTCATGGATTGTGGTATCCACGCTCTAAAAATTTTAAACTATAAGGTTTTTCAGATGCTGATCTTGCAGGTGATAAGGAAGACAGAAAAAGTAACAGTGGAACATGCCAACTACTTGGAAAGGCACAGATATCTTAAAACAGTAAAAATCAAGGATCAGTCGCATTATCCAAAATTGAGGCTGAGTACATCGCCATTGGACAATGTTGTGCACAATTACTATAGATGTCTCATCAATTGGGTGATTATGAATTATTCTTTAAACATATACCAATTTTCTGTGATAACTCTAGTGCTATATATCTTTCAAAAAATCATGCGCATCATTCTAGGGCAAAGCATATAGACATCAAGCATCATTTTATTAGAGATCATGTCCTTAAGGGAAATATAGAACTATCTTTTGTTGGAACTACTGATCAATTAGTGGATATTTTTACTAAGCCTTTACTAGAGGATAGATTCTGCTTTTAAAGAGAATTACTTGGTATTATTTGCATTAATCATTAATATTAGGACATATGTGTTACTATATGGCTAATGCTCATTTTTTAATCATTAATTGCGCCTTCGAATTCCCTCTCTTTTCCTCTCTTTTCACATCAGCTGCAGAGTTCAAAGAAGGAAAACCAATCATCATGTCTGATCACTGACACCCCTTCCTTTTATGTACTCAACCGTCAGAAACCCTTCTTTTAATACCTGAAACCCATTTTTAATCTCCATCGTCTCTATCGCCTAGAAACCCTCTCCAAAAACTTTCCTCAACCAAAGATTTTCCATGGCCAAACACTCCAAAAATCCCTCTGCCTCTACTAGGAAGAGTACTCGCTCCAGAGCAAAAACTCCTTCTCAGCCTCCAGAACAAGTAGACCTAGGGTCCGACCATTCAGAAGGTTTTGCCTCCTCTCAGGCGGATCTCTTAGATCATTCTCATACTTTAGGAGAAAAAGCCTTGGGAAAAAGACCTATGGAAGAACCCCCTGAATCCTTTACTCCAAAAAAGTCAAAAATAGATCTATCTAGCTCTTTAAAGTCTGACCTAAATTTCTGGGATTCTCCAAACAAGGATTTTTTTCATCGCTTTGAAAGACAAGCCAATTGCTCATGGGAGGGTAGTCATCCTTGATGACATGGAAGCCCTAAATTGTAAGGTAAAAGATTTGTTCGTCTATCAAGGCTGGTCAAAATTCTTTTCTGTTCCCCCTCCTAAAGTTTATGAACCCCTAGTGAAAATGTTTTATGCAAATATTCTCTCTAGTAAGTCTGACAAGTTGGAATCCTTAGTGTTAGGGAAGCGTATTGTTCTTGATTGTGCCATGTTTGACTTAATTTTCTAGTGTAAGTGTTCTGGTTTTTCCATGCTTTTTAGAAATTCCTGGCCTGATGATTTTGATATCTCTTTTGATCAAGAAAAACGGTGTATTGCTGAGTGTCCATCTGAATCTCTCCCAAACCAGTTAGGTCCAAGTGATGTTAGTTTTGAAACTCGTGTTCTAGCCCACATTGTTGCAACTACTCTGCTTTCACGTACTGGTTCTTTCTCAACCTTGTCTCAAAGAGATACTTTTCTTGTCTATCCTCCTGGGTCATCAATTTTATGATTGAAAGTGCTGATGATCCCACCAGTCTGCCCTATGGCATGGCCATCACTCATATTCTGGAAGCTCATAGTATCTCCATCTCTGAATATCCCTTCATCTCTGTTTCAAAATCTTACAATTCCAGAGCGTTTGCGAGTATAGGGTATGTGCATGTGAAGGGCTCATGGGTTAAGAAGCAAGAAGGTGAGGTCAAACTTGTTCAACCTGAATCAAAATCCAAGCCCTCTGTTTCCCATCATAGTCCTAGTGATCCTGACCTTGCTGATAAACTTGCTGCCATTGACAATCAGTTGTCCACTATCAAAGATCTTCTTGTTGCTACCTAGTCCACTGTTAGAGACATTCATGCAATCTCTAAAGAAACAGGGTCTGATGTGTCAAAGATAAGAGTTGCAGTTCTCAGAGTTAGGAAAAACACAATCAAGGCATTCAAGGAGGTACACGACAGGCTTGATAGAGTGACTATCTCAGCTAGTGCCAGCTTTGATCAACTGAAGGAGGAGATTTGCAACACTCTTACCTATTTCTTGTGTCGTTAATGTGGAAGTTTTAGACAATATTTTTGTTGTGCTATTTTGAACTGGATAACCAGTCGTTGGATGATGTTTTGTTTGTTTTGCCATAACTCTGCAAGCATATCATGCTATAAATTCTGTTTTAGTATATAGTATGTTGTTATCTGCTGTTATGTTGATGCCAAAAAGGAAGAGAAAGGATATATATAGTCGTGCATATACATGCAGGGAAGTCAACTAGAGATACACGCGGCACCTCTTGAGGGGGAGTCATATATCCTGCAAAAGAAGTCGACTAAAGGAAGTAGTCTCAACAGAGGTACACGCGGCACCTCTTGAGGGGGAGCTAAAGGAAGTAGTCTCAACAGCAAAGTCAACTGCACTCATTGAGGGGGAGTAAAATAGAGGGAAGTCAATTGATGCTTACATATATTATTTTGTCATCATCAAAAAGGGGGAAATTGTTGGGTTTTAGTTTTAATGATGAAAATAATATAATTACTCTTGGTATAGGGACTCAAGGAAAGCATCCAAGATTGGAGGAATCAATTAAAGAAACTCAAGAAAATCATCCAAGATTGAAGGAATCAATCAAAGACAAGGAAATCAATCCGAGATTGATTGAAGCGGAAAAGAAGTATCGAAGATCTCGCAAGATGATCAATCAAGTTGCTATTACTGGAAAGACCAAATATCAAGGAGTAAATCCGGCGCTATCAAGACTTGTAGAAGGAAAACTATTAAAGTTCTTTCATCAAGGAAGAGCAACGAAAAATAATCTTATTCTTGGAAAGAATCAATCTCTTTCTAAGGATCAAATCTCTTGGGTTGGTAAATCTTTTCAGCAATGGCCTCTTACAAAGTATTTATACACATCCTTAAGCCTTAGAAAAATATACTTTGATCGAACCAAATACCCTCTCTTTGTTCTACTGCAAACAAACATTGTAGCTCTATTAGATCTGTTGTGTAACAAGTTAGAGAAGAAAGAGAGAAAAATACTGGTGAGGCATTGTATCAAAAAGAAACGAGTGACATAAAAACTGAGCCATTGGTGTAAACCACACCATTCACGATTGTACTCCAGAAACTCATTCACTGAAAGAGAACTTCCTTGCAACCCAAGGGGACTGGACTAGGATTCACATTGAATCCGAACCAGTATAAAAATTTTGGTGTCTTTAATTCTTGCACTTTATTTCTGCATCTTAATTTTTGCTCTTCTTATTATCTCGTTATTATATCTAGTCGACTAATTAGAAAACTAGTCAACTAGTAGCTATTAAAATATAAAAATAAATAATTCACCCCCCTCTTGTACTTTCAATTGGCCCTCTTGTACTTTCATAGCTAACAATCATGTTGCGTTCTTAGCTTAAAATGACTAATTGATTTATCTGGATTGTTGATTGACATGGTTGATATTACTCATAAGAATCTGTCGAGTCCTTACTCGCCTATTCAAGTTAACTTAATGCCTATATGTCTATGGAATTAAGATTAACAAGAATGCATTTACAATTCCTGTATTTCAACTAAGCAAGGCAATTAGGTATATGTCTATCCTAATTGCGAATCCGTTTCCCGATGCCCGGAGTTCAAGAACTTGCTCTATTTAATTCTATATGCAATCTAGAATCCCCACTTTCGAGTTTAATTCTAGATTCGTATATAGTATTTCACTGTTAGCTACTCAGCAAAATAATTAAGAACGGAATTAAATAAACAACCCAATATGATAAAATCAACTTCGTCAAATTAAACTTCAAACATCAACATTCATGTATCACCCATGACCCTAGAACAATAGGGTTCTTAGCCACTCATGTTCATACAATTATCAAAAATAAGGTTTTCAAACATAAAATCAATGAGTACTAGGAAAGGGATGGAAGAATTGATCAAATCCGTGCTCCCGAGTGTTTGGCACTTTTGTTCTTCTCTCAAAGTCACGTTCCCTCTTTTAAAATAGGTTTAGGTTGGCTTTTATATGAGTTGGTGGCGTCTAGGGGTCGAAATAACCGAGTCATAGTCGAAAAGGGCCACTTTCCCGTCTTGAGCATCCAGGATAGCGTGGGGCGCTGGCCCTGGCGCTCAAAAACTGAGGCTACTGTAAATTGCGCCACAGGCAGCGCCACACGCTGCCTGTGGCCCTCAAATTTCACTTTTTGCCCTTTCTTCCCATTTTCGCTCCAATTCGCGCCATTTCATCCCAAATTGCATTCGAATGATTCCTACACATAGAAATACCACAATTTAGCATAAATCATTATATTATACATCTGAAATCTACGAGACATGAGTAAAATATGAGGCGATATATATCAAAATATGCATACATTAAGCCGATTATCAGTTACCATGTGTCCCTTAAATAAAAACTACCTCCATTATATAGTAGGAGAGTTTTACCCCTACTACAATTCTAAGAAAGGTAAAAAAAAAATCGTTAATCACTGATCCGCTGCCGATACGGGCCAAAGATCTGCGCCGTGATATCCGATGGGGTGCGGATATTGCGGCCCTCTGTTAGTCGTGTGTAACCGTTATCGTGTTATCCGAGGTCTCGGAGCTCGTTCCGGGATCGGAGAAGTAATGTCTTATCAAGCCCGGTGGCGACCACTCCGTTCGGACCTTAGTACGAGGCATTCCGGCTTCGGTTCTGACCCCATATAATCATGCCTTTGCTTCGTTTGACCCACCAAAAAATCGGGGTGTAGGTTACCTCGATTTTACCCGTATACAAAATTCAGAACCCATAAAGTTGAAATTCCGACTTCGCCTCAGAATGAATGTACTTTCAATTGTTCAATAACTATAAACCACTATTTTATTGCCCGAAAGACTTGAGAATGATAATAGTATAACAACAACAACAACAACAACAACAACAACAACAACAACTATACCTCATACTTAAACAAGTTGGGGTCGACGATATGAATCCTCACTTTTTTTAATTTAGCTCAGCTCGAATTATCATTCATCATGAATTAACAGGTTTTAGTATGATGCTCAAATATCTCGACCCAAAAATAATGTTAAATGCTACTCCTAATATGTATTACCGTTATCCCCTTTCTTTTTTTTTTTTTTTTTACTATACCCATGAAAATATATAACTTCTCTATGTAATTGACACAGAAACGCACCCCTTTCAAAAAGTCAAATAATTAGTACTAATATAATAGAACACGACAAAAATAAAATTTTGAATTCGATATCACATATTTTACCATTATCTTAGTAAACTTCTACCAAGTTAAAATATAATATAAGTACTAATTCTTTTTCTTATTTCCTTTCTCTTGAGATGATTGGAGGAAAATTCACAACCAAATATACTACCTACCAACATGAATTTGTTTGCAATTGTGAATCGTTTCTAATATGGGGAGTTGTCCTATTCCTAACTTTATTTCCACAACCTGTTAATGATAATATATATTTAAAAGATAATTGTTTTACAGTTTTAGAGATACTGTTCATCTTCTTGTTGGCATTGTTTTTGTACTCACCCTTTTGCACTTGTGAGGTATTATTCATTTTGTCTTTAGGAGTATAATGTCTACTAAGGCATCGAGTCTTTCCTCTCTCCCATTATTCACCTTCACCTAAAACTTTGAAAAAATAAAGGGGAAAAATGAGAGTTACGTTATACTTTGAGATATATATATATATATATATATATATATATATATATATATATATATATATATAGCCGAAAAAAACTAGGAGTGTACAAATGAAATCGACAAACCGCACCAACCAGATAATCCGAATCAGACCGAGAAAAAAACCCGACTATGATTTGGTTTGATTTAGTTTGGTGTTGGAAAAAAAAACCCGACCATATTTGGTTTGGTTTGGTTTTAACTAAAAAAAATCAAACCGAAACCAAACCAACCCAACATTATATATATAGAAGTTTTAAATATATTTAATACATAAAAATATCTATTGTAGTGTAGTTTATAAATATTTCTTAAGCTTTTTCTTAGTTTTATCTTTTAACGTATTATTTCAAGCTTGGGCTTATAATTTTTGGATGCTCCAATAAGTTTTATAGTCCATAAATGTTAGTAACTCAAATAAACCCTAAACCAAAATCAAATCAATAATAATGTTAATAAAACACTCAATTCAATTGTACTATAAATGAAAATAGTGCTGGATATCTATTTTTTTAGTTTTTCCATGGTTTAGATAAAATGTATAACTTATTTTTCTTTTAGTGGTTAGTCATGTAAATAATAGTGTGTATTAGTCGTAATTTTAAATTATGTTTGTTTTCATTATGGTTTATTAATAATATTTATTTTATGCAATTTTATTATCTTTATTGTTAAATATTTTAGTACAATGCCATGACTCATCTCATATTTATGTTATTTTATTGAAAAACACCTTATATAGTTCTGTCTTACTAGGATTAAAGAAATATTTGGACCACAAATTTTATGTTTTGTGCTATGAAGATTTTATGGGGAACAAACCGAAAAAAATCCGAAAAACCCGAAAAAAACCGAGATTAAAAAAACTGACTTTTATTAGTTTGATTTGGTATTTAGATCTAATAACTCGATACAATTGATTTGATTTGGTAATTAGAAAATCTGAACCAACCCGACCAATGTACACCACTATTTAAAACCTATTGATCTACTAATTCAAATTCATGTCGAGTAAACCATTAAAGGGGTATATAAGCAGGGCGAATTTATAGGCAAGTATATGGGGCACGTGAACCCATGGTCTATTCGCCAAACTAGGTATTTTATGTACATATTTTTTTATAATTTGTCTAATATTATCTGTTGGCACCCTTGCTCCAAAGAGGCTAAATGGTGCACTTGGTTGACTGCTGAGTTATTTACCTAGAGGAGCAGGGATCATATCCCACTTAATATCTTTTTTTTTACGTTTCTTTAGTGGTGCACCCATATTATAAAAATCCTAGATCCGGCTCTGTATATAAGACACTTTTTATCAAAAAAAAATTTATTTTTAGGCTTGAACCAACATCTAATTAAGAATCGAGTGATTCTACATCTCATTGTATTCTTTGACGATAAAAAGACACTTATTACTCAACAAACTTATGAGAAAATTGTAAAAATAGCACGGGCTAGCCAGTTTTCGGATTGGTAATTAAAAAATAGCCAGCGTTTGTAAAGTTATTAAAAAACAACCACTATTTTATTGCAACACGAAAAGTTCCAGCATAATATACTAGAGATTGGTGCACCTGTGTATGAACTTCCAGCATATTATGCTAGAATTTCAGTACACGAAAAGTTTTAACATAATATACTAGAGATTGGAGCACATGTGTGAACTTCCAGCATATTATGCTGGACCAGTATATTATGCTGGAACTCCAGTATTATACTGGAAGTTCACTTGTAAAAAATTCGAACTCCGGTATACTATGCTGGAATATTTTTCGGATTTTGAACAGTATTTTCGTTCAAATTTATCTTTACATGAAAAGTGGCTAAATTTTGATTACTTTTAATACTGTGACTATTTTTCAATTACCACTCGTAAATCTGACTATTTTTGAATTTCACCCGAGAAAACAGTGCATAGGCATGCAATAAAAGATCAACTACAAAAGTAAGTCTGAAAGCAAATGATCATCCAACAACCCTACTTCAGTGATTTTAGAATCTAAAGCCTACACCTTTCACAATAACTTCTCTTTTTATAAATAAATAAATAAATTTTCATAGTTTGTGAATCCTCATGTGAAGAAATTTGTACCATCTCTGTCAAGGATGTGACGTAGTTTCCACAAAGTTCACTTACAAAATATTAAATGCAAAAAGTATCTTTATCCCTTTTTCCCTTTTCGAATTTGTTTCTATTTATAAAACATAAAACTCAAAATAGCTCCTCCGACCCCATGTTTCAATATTTACTTTGAAAGGTTTTCTCATAGTTAATTTGCTTTAACGGTGACATGACATCAATAAGTAGTATATTGTAGCAAAAGCTTGACCTAAGTTAAAAATAGTCGATCAGATTAAATATTTATTTTTTTTAACCGGTATATATATAGATTATATATTAATTTTATATAGTTATACATATATTATATATGAATTATACATATATATTATGCATTCATCAACTATTTTTAGTTTAAAAAATTAGGTGGGTTAATTCTTCAGCTAAAAATTCACCAACTCTTTGAGAGGGCCCCACATGATAGGGAGGGGAGAGCTCTATTTGCCCAAATGAAGCCCAAAAGTAGAAAGGCATAGACCAGCAAATGCAGCCCATACTCTAATAGAGTACGTACCAGATATCATTGGGCCAAAAGCCCATAATACATTGCAGTTCTTTTGTCACTCTTGCTAATTTGGGAAGTTACATACTTGGCCGCTCCAAAACTATTTACAAATTACAACCCCAAGCCAATATACATATATACATCTACTGGTTATTTTTTTGGGTGGCAACAATTTAAGTTAATTTTTTTCTTATTTTATTTTATTTCTATTAATCTATGAATTTGAATCATTTATCAATTTTTAATGAATTTGGAAAAACTTGCATGCATTTGTTATCCAAAGTGGGTAGGTCTAGTTACTAGCCTTTTACACTCGTCAAACCTATTTACTCATTTCATTTTGCAATGAGTCGCTAGACTAGTAAAGATATTACTTTTAAAACGATCATTAAGAATATTCACACGATTCCCTTGATGGCTTTGCTATCAATGGATCAATATATGATACCTACCTATCGCTAATTGATTAAGTCATGGTGGTACAAATAGAGATGTTCTTTTCTGGTATACGCTCGGATCATAAAGAAATTAAAGGGAAAAAAAGCGAACGAGGAAGCGCAAAATATATAACTAGATATGTCGTCAGTATTATATTATTCCACTTGGTATATATTAAGTTGTTACCAATTAACTATCGTTCAACCAAAACCTCAACATAGAACAACAAACTAGTCAGTGAAAGAAGATGTATCTCTCTGCTAAATACCATTATAACCAAACTATAAAATAGAGATCAAAGCCAGGAGGCTCGCAGCTACAACGGCCATAAGCGCTCCGTTCGTTCGTAAGCCCCTTTAGAGATAGGGAAGAGCCAAGAGCTTACTTCGAGTATTTATGACTCTGGTGACAACACGTGACAGGCGAATGGCATGATTCTCGAAACAAAAACAAAGAATTGTAATCATAATATTAAGGACAGATAACATAATCTCGAGGAAAAGAAAACTTGCTTTGAGTAAAAGCTGGATTAAGCTTGTTATGGCATGGAGATGGATCAGAAGGTGGCACTGGTCCTCTTGGAAGTTGATTCTGTAATAAACTCTGATAATCTTTCTCCTTCATAACTCTTATGCTTTCAACTCTAATTGAAACCATTGTTGTAATTAGAAGAAAAATTACCAAACCCCTCATCATATTATTAATCCTTTGATCGCAAACTGATATTTCTTTGAAAAATGTCAAGAATGTGCTAACAAAGAGGAAAGAATAATTTCAATGGTGTTTGTTTGAACCAAATGAGTTGATTGGAAATGTGGGAATGCAAATATATAAATTTTCAACACTAAAGAATTATTATTAGTGTAATAGAAGTTAAGAGAGGTTAACTACTTTTGCTTTAGACTTTGAAGTTGTAGTTTTTAGAAGTCATAAGTTGAATGATGCAATGTGGCAGACATTTTAGAAGTGGGGAGGAAAATGAACATGTCATTTTCTTTCAAGTATAATATATAATAATATATACCTACCTACATACCAACAAATGTCTAGATATAGTTACGTTTTTCTCATTCTTATTAATTTTCTTTAGGAATGTGTATTAAGTGTTTCAATAACAATACTTTAAAAATTAAAAAAAAAACGCGCATGACATTTGTAGCCTAATAATCTTGAATACCCAGGGTTGGCTAGATGGCTGATAATTTGAATCAATAGGATTTATATTCTTAATTAATGTCTGCTCCTAATTCATAGTTCTATTATTCTATATCTGAAATCTTGTGGTTAGAATTACAGGCTAATTATTTGGGGTGGTATATATGGTCCACATATTAGCTATCCGAGATTATAATATAATGATTATGTATGCGGTGATTAATAACTAAGAAGTTGTTATATGGTGAGAAATAAAAAGATATCGTTATAATAAATAACTACTTACTTTAAAAGGGTATTTTTATCTTCAAATAAATGTTTTTACACTTTGATAATATATATATATATATATATATATATATATATATATATATATATATATATATATATATATATATATATATATATATTATTTCATATTCTATCTCGAATAAAATAATTAATAAATTCCCCTATAGCTTAATGCATATATTAACCACCCACCAAATAATACATTGATTATATGGCGATTATTTTTTTCATATACGACTAATCGAACAAGATATTATCTATTTAAAGATTTTATTAAATCGCAATCTCTTGCAGAAATATAGGGTAAGACTGTATACAATATATTTTTGTGGTCCGACCCTTCTTTTGACTCTGTGCATAACGGAAGCTTAGTGCACTGGCTGATCATTTATTGAGTCACAATATCATGTATCCCCTTTTTTATTATCGAGACCCTCTCTTTCCCTAATCCCAAAGGCCCAAACCCTACAGTTCCTCATCCTCTAGAAGTAAACCAATTAATAAAAAGGCAATGAAGTGGGTTGTGCGACTTTTAGAAGCATAAAATAATTTAAGATGTAATTGACTAAAATACCTACCTTTAGAATTAACAGTTATTTGATGTGTGTCTAATTGACATAAAAATGTGAACTCCCAAGTTTAAAAAGTATCTAACATTTTTCAACTGTAGATTTGACAGTATAAAAAAGTTCTTACTTTTGATATGATTATAATGATGAGCTTATTTTGTGTCAACGACCAGTCGGCCATAAAACAGGAAAATGGTACATCACAATTCACAAGTCCACACTTAACATCTGGCAATTTAAACTTTACATTTGTGATGTATTCTCACTTTTGTTTGTGGTCAATGGATTATTTTGTCCCTAAAACGAGTGTCGATGGATTGTTTGTGGTCAACCGTTAGTTACATATTGTATCGTTTCGTAATGTTACTTTAAATATAATATTTGTTTTGACTGTTACTTAAATTTTATTGCATCGAATCATTTAAATCCGTTATTATGTAACGACGAAAAGTATCAGTCACGACCCAAAATCCCGCCACAAGCGTCGTGATGGCACCTAGTCTCTAAGACTAGGAAAGCCGATTTCAATTACATTTTGAAATCATTTTTTTAATTAAATAAGTAATCAAAACTAAGAGCGGAACAAATATGAATATACAACCTCCCAAGACTGGTAGTACTGAGTCACGAACTTTAATTGAATACATTGAATGATCACGAGGACCGAATATATAATATTGTTTAATTAAAAATTAACAGTACAATGAAATGAAAAGACTCCAAGGGACTGCGACGACCAAGCAGCTCTACCTTGAATCCTTACGATCCCGCTTTAACTCTCCTCAAGTCCAATATCTCTAATACCTGGCTCTGCACAAAAATGTGCAGAAGTGTAGTATGAGTACAGCACGGTCGGTACCCAGTAAGTATCAATACTAACCTCAATACTAACCTCAATAAAGTAGAGACGAGGTACAGTCAAGACACTCACTAGTCTAATAGCATGTGCAATATAATATATAATATAATATGAAACACATAACAATAAGGGCAACATAAAATAATCAGTGATATGTGCAGCAAGACAACAAGAACACCATTAATAAATACAATTACACTCAATTAAATCAAGTCCTTCAAATAAATGTCTTTCACATATAATTTTTCCAAATAACTCTCTTTCAAATATAATTTTCTCAAATAATTATCTTTCAAATATAATTCTTTCAATAAATCTCTTCAAATATAATTTTCTCAAATAAATATCTTTCAAATACAATTCTTTTATATAATACTTTCTAAATAAAAATCCTTCCAAATAAATATTTTGAATATAATTCTTTCAATTAAAAAGGTCACCATGTGACACCTCATTTCATAATTATAAAAATACGAGTCTCAGTCAATTTTTCATATTTCCATGGCACCTCGTACCCATAATTAAATCATCATATTTTTCCGGCATCTCGTGCCCTTATTTCATATCACAACTGCACGGACAATTCACGTGCCAAATATCATTATCATTAAATCATACCACCTCGTGCCCACATTTCATATCATAACTGCACGGGCAATTCACGTGCAAATACCCTCATTATTTACTCACGGCACCTCGTGCCTACATTTTATTTTATAATCCGCCTGGCAATAGCCACAGGCTCCCAATTTCAACATAAATCAGATTGTTATAAATTTACCAACAACAAGACAAATTGCACAAGGTATAAAAATAAACACAAGAAAAATCACAACATCACATGAAAATCACCAACATCACAACTCCACATCATCACATATCGTCCCTGACAATAGCCACCCTTATCACTCCTATAATAGCCTCCCTTATCCCTCCGCCCTGACAATATCAATAGCCACCATTATCGCTCCTATTTCCACCCTTATTTTTCCTATAGCCACCCTTATCGCTCTGCCCAGACAATATTCCAACAAACATAACAACAACGAAATGCCACCCGTATACCCACATAATAGCAACGGTGAAATGCCAACCTTATATCCTCAAAATAATAACTCACACAATACAACAATTTACACGGGAAATTATCACGGCAACATAATAAAATCAGCTCATATCACAATTTGCCCAATGACCAACACCAAAATTTCAAAGATACGACCAAATTAATTAATTTCACAACAAATAACTAAAGGCTCTACACAATCTGTATAAAATCCAAAAACAATAATCAACAGAGATAAAAATTATTCAGCATAAAGCAAAGCATTCATTAATCCAAAATTAGATAATTATATTAACATTTCTTTTTAAACTTGCTTAATTTATTATTTGCATAGGGAAAATTCATATTGAAATTTAATTCCAAGAAATATTAAACCAACAATACTCACGAAATTACATAAGTTTTCAAGTAACAATCACATCAAATTGTCATATAAAAATAAATTAAACAATAAGGATTTAGGCATGGCAAATAGATAATTTAATAAATACTAACAATTATCCAAATTACTACACAATATGCCCAAGACTTTAACTCAATGAATTTTGCACATATAAGCCCGAGTACGTACTCGTCACCTCGCATACACGGCTTTTCACATTTCACAAATGGCACATAAGACTCGATGCCTAAGGGGTAATTCCCCCACTCGAGGTAAAGCAAGACACTTACTTTTTTGAAGTTATGCCGATATTCCAAAATCGCCTTCTTGCTTGAATTGACCTCTCGACCTCTCAAATCTATCCAAATTAATTGTATAACTTCATTAACATTCATCGGAAATAATTTCGGATAATAAAACGTCGACTTAAAAATTTATTCCAAAAAGTCAACAAAAGTCAATGCGGGGCCCGCCTCTCGGAACCCAGCATAATTTTCATGAAATATGAATACTCATTCCGATACGAGTTCAACCATACCAATTTTATCAAATTCCGATAACAACTCGACCTCCAAATCTTAAATTTTCGTTTTTGGAAGATTTTTCAAAAATCTTGATTTCTTCCATTTAAATCCGAATTAAACGATGAATATAACCCTAGATTTATGAAATATAATCACTTTCGGATATAGAGCACTTATCCCAGTCGAAGTCGTGAAGAAATCCTCAAAATCGCCCAAAAATTGAGATCCAAAAATCCCAATCGAAAATGAAGAAATGACAGATTTTCAATCCTTAAGTTTGTGCTGAGGTTCGTATTTGCGGACAAAAATTTCGCATTTGTGAATGAACAGTATTTTCGCATTTGCGGACAAAGACTTCGCATTTGCAGATAAACAATATTTTCGGGTTTGCGGACAAAACTTCGCATTTGCGAATGAACAACACCGCACCAGCAACCAGCAAAACCCAAACTTCTCCGTAATGATCTGAAACCATCCCGAAACTCATCCGACACCTCCCAGACACAAACCATATATGAATTTCAATCATAAAACACGCTACGGACCTGCTCACACACTCAAAATACTGAAAAGAGGTTGTCTTGATCCAATATTGACCATGATTATCTTTACTAGTCTCTCAACCAATGATCCAAAAATACACCTAAGTCCCCCGGGACCCGTCAAATCATACCAACAAGTACTAAAACATCATACGAATTTAGTCAAAAATTCAAATTACATCGAATAATTCTAGAACCACAAATCATATCACAAATCAAGCTTAATGAAACTAAGAAATTTCAACTTCTGCACTTAATGCCGAAACCTATTAAATCACGTCCGCTTGACCTCAAATTTTGCACACCAGTCATAAATGACATAACTGACCTATACAAATTTTCAGAACTGGATTCCAACCCCGATATCAAAAAGTCAACTCCCCGGTCAAACTTCCCAAAAATTCTATTTTCGCCATTTCAAGCCAAATTCCACTACGGACTTTCAAATAATTTTTGGGACACACTCCTACGTTCAAAATCACCATACGGAGCTATTGGAATCATCAGAATTTGAATCTGAGGCCGTTTACTCGATAGTCAACTCTCCGGTCAACTCTTTCTATTTATGCTTTTAAATAACGATTGTTCTTTTAATTTAATGCCGAATCTTCAGTAAATCAAACTCGACCATACCCGTGGGTCATAATACATATTGCGAAGCTGCTCGAGACCTTAAGTCACTGAACGGGGCGTTAATTCTTAAAACGACAGGTCGGGTCGTTACATTCTCCACCTCTTAAACAAACGTTCGTCCTCGAACGTGCCAAGAATTATTCAGAGGTTACCAAATTGATAATTTTACTTTTACACATATACTCACAGTTGATCCCACGTTACCGCATTTGAGATAAATCCGACAACACCGTCTCATTTGAGATTATTTCTTTTATCCATATTTGTAAACTTTAAGACCAATTTCTTACACTCCAACATTTTCAAAAAGGCCTGATTTTTCACTACAACGCATGGTATTAGTCTCAACTTACTATAGCAACTTGTGCCTACGCACACATCAATTTTCTTGATAGTGTTGAAGTACTTTGAATTTTTTTTCTTTTTTTTGGGGTGTTATATTCTTCCCCGCTTATAATCATTCTCCCTTGAATGAGAAGTAGAGTCCGCCCTCAAACACATAACATAGCTTTTCTATTCTTTCGCACATATCAATCTCCCAAAATTTTCTAACTCCCAAATTTTTTAGAAATTTCGGCAGAGTCTCCCCTGTAAATGGGCCTATCCACCTGCTAGAGTAACACCCAAACAACTCCTAACAATACATCCATAACCTAACAAAGTACCACAATGCATATATCAATAACACTAATCACAGCATTACAATTACTGTATTATCATAATGATATCAGGACATGAAGCACATCATATGTATGCTCATCACCACATCTCTACTCTTAAAAGCCGTTCATAGTTAATTCCAGCATCATCAATTAATCTCATATTAACCACCACCTCATTTCGAATTTTCACAATACTAACAACAGAATGTGAGGCTTGAAGACCTCATGATTACTTACTCGGATTAATGAGTCACATTTAACGCCACCTGGGCACTCATCTCATAGGCTAAAACTCAATATTTACAGCACGAAAATGGCTGAATATGCACATAAAATATACAAGAATTATAAAATAAGCCTAACACGCATGACTCCCTATTAATACTATTGTACAAATTAAATTCACACAAGGAGAATTTTAAACTCATAAATATTTCACCACAAGGATCTCATCCTTATATATCTTTCACTGCGGCTTCTAGCCCGGTTTAAATATTTTACATCATATAAAAATGCGAGGTTCTCGTCCTCAACTCCAAATCACAAGTATTTTGCACATTGTGCCAACTGAAATTTCAATTTCCTTTCTTTCTTCTTTTCAATAAATTTTGTAAATATTTTTCATAACACATAATGAACCCTCATACCGGTAGGGCATATAATTCATAAAAATTGGAATCAATTATTCTAAAACACATTAAACCCACTGTAATGAATACTAAAAATTACTTTTGGACTTATAGCCCTTAATGGTGTAAAAAATAAAATGACAGACACTGGGTCACATATTCAAATCTCTCAATAGGGATAAACATATAAGTGGGTCACAAAATTATGAAGCTCACCCATAAGCGGAGCATAATAGGAGGACTCACCTCAATTTTCAGAACCGAATCAAATTAAGGAAAGACATTATTTTATAACAAATCAGGATTATACCTGTAACGACACCATCTGGTATAGTGGCCTCAGCCACACTATAACAATCATATTAATATGCCGGGCCTCCACCTCTTAGGCACCATCTACCCGCCTGTCCTCTACCCCTAACCGGCTATGCACGTAGAGTATTAACTAGAATAAAGCTTGTAGCATGTGTGCTCTGATGAATTCCACCCCTCCCAAGTCTGGGACAATCTCTTATGATGTGCCTAGTATCACCATATTCATAACAAGCCCTCTGAGGTCGTGGTTGCTCGTACTGAGTCTGTGTCAGATAACTGGAATAACCATTATAGGAATCTCGTGGCGGTGGTGCATCGTAATAACTTACTGGACCACTCCGAATAATCTGATGTGCGGACTGAGCTGGCCGACTGCTCGAGCCTCCACTATAATGGATCCTAGCTGAAGAGTAAAATCCACTGAGCCCTCCATATCTTCGAGACCTTTTAGCCTTCTTAGACTCCCTTTCCTCGCCTAAAACACCCTCAATCTTCCTTGTAATCTCCATTACTTGTTGAAATGGAGTATCAGTTTGCAACTCTCGAGCCATGCATATTTTAATATCATAATCGAGCCCCTCAATGAATCTGCGGACCCGTTCTCTAACTGTAGGAACCAAGATAGGTGCATGACGGGCTAACTCACTGAACCTGATAACATATTCTGACACTGTCATAGTGCCCTGATGCAATTATTC
The DNA here is from genome assembly GCF_000715075.1 of Nicotiana tabacum. Classification (NCBI taxonomy): domain Eukaryota; kingdom Viridiplantae; phylum Streptophyta; class Magnoliopsida; order Solanales; family Solanaceae; genus Nicotiana; species Nicotiana tabacum. The sequence goes on from NC_134103.1 coordinate 1,589,207, forward strand.
AAACTCTGTGAGCCACGAATCTCGGAGAGTCTGGGGAACAAACTCTTTCAAGAATATTTCTAAAAATTGAGCGGAAGTTGGTGGTGTTGCATCGGCTGGTCTACCTTCTTCATAGATTTGTCACCACCGATACGCTGTGCCTCACAGTTGAAATGTAGTAAAGGAAACTCCGCTCACTTCCACAATACCCATGGTACGGAGAATACGGTGACAATTTTCTAGAAATCCTTGGGCATCCTCTGTAGTTGTGCCACTGAAAGTAGGTGGCTATACCTCTTAAACCTTTCAAGTCTATTTTGTTCTTCTTCTGATGCCTCTGGCCTGACCTCAGGCCGAACCGGAATAACAAGTTGTACCGGTATTGTACCCAGACCCTGACCAACGTGAACCTGCTGCTCTGGAGTTGTGGTAGGAGCTAAGCTACTCTCCCAATCTGTGAAATATTTGGTGCAACAGAGATCAATCCCGCCTGAGTTAATATACCAAACATACTCAAGAACTGTGCTAAAGTCTCCTAAAGTCTTTTGGTACCTGTCCCCCAACTAGAGCTACTGGTGGCTACTTAACTGTTGTTCTGACAGGTGATCTAGTCGCGGGACGTGCCCTTCCTCGACCTCTGCCTCGGCCTCTTGTAGCCCTACCAGTATGTGCGGATTCCTGCTCAACTAACCCGGTAGCACGTGTTCTCACCATCTGTGAGAGAATACAGATACAAAATCTCAGATTCCACAATCAACAAATCAGCACGACAAGAATGAAAGAAGTGAAAATTTCCTAACAGTTTTGTAGCCTCTCGAAGATAAGTACAAACTTCTCCGTACCAATCCGCAAGACTCTACTAGACTCGTAGAACCTATGAACCTAGAGCTTTGATACCAATTTGTCACGACCCAAAATTCCTCCACAAACGTCGTGATGGCAGGCACCTAGTCTCTAAGACTAGGTAAGCCGATTTCAATTACATTTTGAAGCCTTTTTTTTTGAATTAAATAAGTAATCAAAACTTACAGTGGAACAAATATGAATATACAACCTCCCAAGACTGGTAGTACTGAGTCACGAACTCTAACTGAATACATGGAATGATCACGAGGACCGAATATACAATACTGTTTGATTAAAAATTAACAATACAATGAAATTAAAAGACTCCAAGGGACTGCGACGACCAAACAACTCTACCTTAAATCCTTACGATCCCGCTTTAACTCTGCTCAAGTCTGATATCTTCAATACCTGTCTCTACACAAAAATATGCAGAAATGTAGTATGAGTACACCACGGTCGGTACCCACTAAGTATCAAGACTAACCTTAGTGGAGTAGAGACGAGGTACAGTCAAGACACTCACTAGTCTAATAGCATGTGCAATATAATATACAATATAATAGGAAACAGATAACAAATAAGGGCAACATAAAACAATCAATGATATGTACAGCAAGACAACAAGAACACAATTAATAAATACAATTACACCCAATTAAATCAAGTCCTTCAAATAAATATCTTTTACATATAATTCTTCCAAATAACTCGCTTTCAAATATAATTTTCTCAAATAATTATCTTTCAAATATAATTCTTTCAATAAATCTCTTCAAATATAATTTCCCCAAATAAATAATTTTCAAATACAATTCTTTCATATAATACTTTCTAAATAAATATCCTTCCAAATAAATATTTTGAATATAATTCTTTCAATTAAAAAGATCACCATGTGACACCTCATTTCATAATCATAAAAATACGGGTCTCAGCCAATTTTTCATATTTCCATGGCACCTCGTGCCCTAAATTAAATCATCATATTTTTCCGGCACCTCGTGCCCTTATTTTATATCACAACTGCATGGACAATTCACGTGCCAAATATCATTATCATTTAATCACAGCACCTCGTGCCCATATTTCATATCACAATTGCACGGACAATTCACGTGCCAATACCCTCATTATTTACTCACGACACCTCGTGCCCATATTTTATTTTATAATCTGCCTGACAATAGCCACATACTCCCAAATTTAACATAAATCAGATTGTTATTAATTTACCAACAATAAGACAAATTGCACAAGGTATAAAAATAAACACAAAAAAAATCACAACATCACATGAAAATTACCAACACCATAACTCCACATCATCACAAATTGTCCCTGACAATAGCCACCCTTATCTCTCATATAGCCACCCATATCACTCCTATAATGGCCTCCCTTATCCCTCCGCCCTGACAATATCAATAGCCATCCTTATCGCTCCTATTGCCGCCCTTATCTTTCATATATCACCCTTATCGTTCCGCCCAGATAATATTCCAACAAACACAACAACAGCGAAATGCCACCCTTATACCCATATAATAGCAACGGTGAAATGCCACCCTTATATCCTCAAAATAATAACTCACACAACACAATAATTTACACAGAAAACTATCACGGCAACATAACAAAATCAGTTCATATCATAATTTGCCCAATGACCACAACCAAAATTCCAAAGATACTACCAAATTAATTAATTTCACAACAAATAGCCGAAGGCTCCACACAATGTGTATAACACCCCCAAAAAATCAATAGAGATAGAAATTACTCAGCATAAAGCAAAGCCTTCATTAATCCAAATTTAGATAATTATATTAACACTTCTTTTTAAACTTGCTTAATTAATTATTTGCATAGGAAAAATTCATATTGAAATTTAATTCCAAGAAATATCAAACCAACAATACTCACGAAATTACATAAGTTTTCAAGTAACAATCACATCAAATTGTCATATAAAAATAAATTCAACAACAAAGATTTAGGCATGGCAAATAGATGATTTAATAAATACTAACAATTATCCAAATTACTACACAATATGCCCAAGACTTTAACTCAAAGAATTTTTCACATATAACCCCGAGTACGTACTCGCCACCTCGCGTACACGGCTTTTCACATTTCACAAATGGCACATAAGACTCGATGCCTAAGGGGGTAATTCCCCCACTCGAGGTTAAGCAAGATACTTATCTTTTTGAAGTTATGCCGATATTTTTATCTTTTTGAAGTTATGCCGATATTTTAAAATCGCCTTCTTACTTGAATTGACCTTCAGACCGCTCAAATCTATCCAAATTAATTGTATAACTTCATTAACATTCATCGAAAATAATTCCGGATAATAAAACGTCGAGTTAAAAATTTATTCCAAAAAGTCAACAAACATCAACGTGGGGCCCGCCTCTCGGAACCCGGCATAATTTTTATGAAATACTAATACCCATTCCGATAAGAGTTCAACCATATCAATTTTATCAAATTCCGATAACAAGTCGACCTCCAAATCTTAAATTTTTATTTTTGGAAGATTTTTCAAAAATCTTGATTTCTTCCATTTAAATCCGAATTAAACGATGAATATAACCATAGATTCATGAAATATAATCACTTTAGGATATAGAACACTTACCCCAGTCAAAGTCGGAAAAAATTCTCAAAATCGCCCAAAAATTGAGCTCCAAAAATCCCAATCGAAAATGAAGAAATGACAAATTTTCAATCCTTAAGTTTCTGCCGAGGTTCGCATCTGCGGACAAAAACTTCACATTTGAGAATGAACAGTGTTTTCGTATTTGCGGACAAAAAACTTCGCATTTGCGAATGAACAGTATTTTCGTATTTGCGGACAAAATTTCGCATTTGCGAATGAACAGTGTTTTCGCATTTTGCGAATGAACAGTATTTTTGTATTTGCGGACAAAGACTTTGTATTTGCGGATGAACAATATTTTCGCATTTGCGAATGAACAATACCGCAGCAGAAACGAGCAAAACCCAAACTTCTCCGTAATGATCTGAAACCATCCCGAAACTCATCCGGAACCTCCCGGACACAAACCATATATGAATTTCAATCATAAAATACGCCACGGACTTGCTCGCGCACGCAAAATACTAAAAAGTGGTCGTCTTGACCCGATATTGACCATGATCAAACTCCCAAATTTCTTAACTTTACTAGTCTCTCAACCAATGATCCAAAAATACACTTAAGCCTCTCGGGACCCGTCAAATCATACCAACAAGTCCTAAAATATCATACAAACTTAGTTGAAAATTTAAATTACATCGAACAATGCTAGAACCACGAATCATATCACAATTCAAGCTTAATGAAACTAAGAAATTCCAACTTCTATATTTAATATCGAAACCTATTAAATCACGTCCTCTTGACCTCAAATTTTGCACACCAGTCATAAATGACATAACACACCTATACAAATTTTCAGAACTGGATTCCGACCCCGATATCAAAAAGTCAACTCCCGGGTCAAACTTCACAAAAATTATATTTTCGTCATTTTAAGCCAAATTTCACTACGGACTTCCAAATAATTTTCCGGATACGCTCCTACGTCTAAAATTACCATACAGAGCTATTGGAATCATCAGAATTTGAATTCCAGGTCTTTTACTCAAAAGTCAACTCTCCGATCAACTCTTTCCATTTATGCTTCTAAATAAGGATTGTTCTTTTAATTTAATTCCGAATCTTCAGTAAATCAAACTCGACTACACCCGTGGGGCATAATACATATTGCGAAACTGCTCGAGATCTTAAGTCACTGAATGGGGCGTTAATTCTTAAAACGACAAGTCGGGTTATTACAGTGTCACTTTATGGAACGACCGATTTGGTGTGGTTGCGTCGTTTTGTTATTTTTTCTCTGATCTTGCCTCTTTTTATTATTAAATAATTAATATTTTATCATTTGCTATGCCTTTTTATATAATAATATTATCAACAACGACAAACAATACAATCTAATCAAATATTGTATACATGAAAACGATACAGTAAGATACAATACAATACAATACTATATATTATGAAACGATACATAACAATCCTCCAAACAAGATGTAATTGAGGCTTATGGTTGTACACCAACTTTATCATCAAATTTAAAGCTTTCCTTATGTCGACGGGATTCAAAAACTTATACCAATTTCATAGCTTGTAGTTTCGAATGTATTATACTTATAGTTCTTACACTTGATAACATGAACTCTTCGTCTCCATAGTTACAAGTAGGGGTGTACAAACTGAACCGAAAAACCGCACCAAACCGAAAAATCAAACCAAACCGATTAAAAAATTCGATTAGGTTTGGTTTGATTTGGTTTGGTATTGAGTAAAAAAAATCCGAACCAAACCGCAATATAAATATATAATTTTTATATATAATTTCAAAATTTTATATAGAATTTTCTGTAAAATATGTCTAGAAATATTTGGGATTCTCTTGCTGGATATAATATTTAATAGTATATGAAGTGCTCCATATTTATTAATCTTAAATAATGGGGTGTATGATCACTTTCTCATCAAGTATTACTGGAATGCGTCAATCTCTTTGTTCTTTCATATTCATATCATATGTTAATATCTATTAAATTCTTATATCTTTTTCGAATATGAAGTGATTATTATTATTTAGGTATCATATTAATTTTTATGTTTAATTACTAAATTTGGTTAACCTTGAAAGTGTACATCAACAAAAACCTATTGTCAGACGATTAAAAAAATAACTATTATGTGTTACTAAGAAAATACTCTCATAAGAATATTTTAATAGATAATATGTTTGTCAAATTTTTTATATTTTTACTAAACATATATTTACTTATAAAAAATTTAACAAAGTAAGATTGAAATAATATTTAAGTAACAAAAAATCCGACAAAAACGAACCAATCCAAACTGATATAATTGGTTTGGTTTGGTTTTGATAAAAACTAAACCAACCCCGTCCATGTACACCCCTAGTTACAAGTATTACCGGACATGACTAAAGTGGTAACAGATCGACATGGTGAATTTAAGAAAGGAACCTAAGCTTATTTATTTATATATTTCTCTATTTTCTTTAGTAGATACAATTTCTATTCTTATATAATCAAACCAAATGAAACCCATCTAACATTATGTTTGTGCTTACTCATTATCACTTAATATATTGTTATGAACCGGCCACAATACAATAATGTTATACAAGTAGCTACTGGTTGAGAAGAGCTTTTGGGCAGAGAACAAGTAAGGGCCTGGTTAATTTGGGATGCAGATTGAGTAATTGATGCAAGGGCGATTCTGTTAAAAGGGGGACTCGTCGGTTATTTTGGGCTTAGGCGAATATTGTTGAGAAAAATGTATGAGTCCTCTTATTCTCAATTCTGAGTCTAGTTTCTCATTTCTTCTTTGGTTCTCTTCTATCTTACTTAATTTCTGCATTTTGTATTTTAATTAATGTTGTTTTACTTCATTGAATTGTAATTGTTAGTTACTACCATCAACGTAATATGTAATTGGGAGTTGTTACATATATTATTTACAATTACAGCCACCCAAATAAAATATTTTGTTTCAATTTATGTGTTAATCTTAGTGCTGTCTAAGGGGAGGATACTAGGTCCTTAAGGGTTAAGGATACGGGGAGGGCAGAGGTAAGGGAAGGATTCCTAAAGCGTACTTTCGTTAAGGAGATTTAAGGGTATGAGGTAAGGTTACTTTGACTGGTTCTCTACCGGTATCCCTACCTGTCCTGGGGGAATATATAAGGGTACGGTACGGGTACTTAGGGGTATTTTAAAATTAAAAATAAAAAATAATTATATTTAAATACAAACATACTTTAATGGCAAGAAGAAAAATATGCCATTGGATAATTGATGTTGATGATTGAAAAGTTATACCAAAATAATTGAGTTCTAAAATTTTAATTGCAATTAGAGATAGAGAATTAAAGAGATACGAGAGTTTTGGGTGAAAATTGAAAGAATGAAATGAGGTGTTTGAACAAACTTAGGGGTTATAAATATAAATTAGGGGTAGGGGGGTTTAGGGGGCTATGAAGGCAAAAATAGTCATTTTGGCCGTTGCCGGGGACTATTTTTTTTTTTAAAAAAAGAATACCCTTAGACTAACAGTACAAAAACGGCCACATTTAAAAAAAATATAAGGGTTCCGATTCGGTACCTTAAGGATACCAACCAGATCGGTACACCCAAATCTTCCACCCCTATCCCCAATCTGGACAGCTAGAGTGTGGTACAGTACTGCTACAAACTGGTACCGGTTCATGTCAAGTCAAACAACAAAATTGATTTCCTCAGAAACAATACACGTAAAAGTAATTCAAATTAGACGTATCATTTCAGCATTTTCTATAGGAATGGTGCAAGATCATAATATCCATCCATCAAACTTCATCTCCTTGCACTAAAGAGGGTACAAATTTGATACTATTTTTTTAGTTTAATTATCAATTTATCATCACTATATTTTAGTAAATAACAATTTTTTCTCAAAGAGCTCACAACATAGGACCCACATAAGAAGATATCAAGACATTGCAATGCTACAAAAGGTCAAGAATCAAGCTTGAAACTACAATTTACAACTCATTTGCCTATTTTTGTAATGATTTTAAGTAGAAACTATAAATAGCTAAGTTGGGTTTAGTTAGGAAGTTAGATTTGATTAATGAGTTGATACTCCTTTTGGAGTATTGAACCTAACTTGGATTTCCCTTATTGTGGATCCAATTATGAATTAAATCTCCTCTCTCTTGGATCGTTTATCCTTTTTTTTTTCCTTCTAATTTTTGTTTTTCCTCGTCTAATTTCTTGTGTATTCCCTTTATCCTATCTTGTTTCTTTACTTGTCTATTTTATTTGCTTTTATGTATTTTAGTTCGTGTCAATTGGTGGTGTTATGCTAGAATATAGTTGGTGAAATATGTTTTTGATAATGTATGTCACATATTTAAAAAATAAAAATAAAATCAAACCGATAAAAAAATCGGCCCGATTGATTTGGTTTGGTTCATATATATATATATATATATATATATATATATAAGGCTTAGTGGATATTTGGACATAAGAATTATAAAATTTTGAAAAAAAATAATTTTTTAAAAAGTGAAAATGATATTTGAAAGTTAGAGATGTGTTTGGACATAAATACAATTTTTTGGTTTGTTTTTGAATTTTTGTGAGTGATCACCTTACTGCCTTGTTATTTTTATTCTGCTTTTATATGGCTTTTTGGTACTGTCCCTTCTTGTCTATATTTTCATTAATGTGGTGCTTGTATTTTCCTGAGCCGAGGTCTATTGGAAACAACCTCTCTATCCTCACAAGGTAGGGGTAAGGTGTGCGTACACACTACCCTCCCCAGACCCCAAAACAGCTTCTTTATCCTCACAAGATACGGGTAAGGTCTGCGTACACACTATCCTCCCCAGACCCCATGTTGTGGGATAATACTGGGTATGTTGTTGTTGATTTAAAGTGAAAATTTTGAAATACAACCTTTTGGAATTTTTTTATATTTTTGAAAACTATCAAAATTCATCTTTAGTGAAAATTGAAAATTTAATAGCCAAACATTGATTTCGGAATTTTTTTTTTTTTTTTTTTTTTTTTGGAAATAAAGTGAAATTTTTTGTATGGCCAAACGGCCCCTTAATTGATTTATTTTTCTTTTAAGGTGACTATTGATTATATAAGCAAAGGGCACATTGGTCAATAGCCATAAAAATTTATGTGACAGCTGTAGTTGGGGAGCATGTGCTCAGTTATTAAACAAACAAATCTAAAGAACCCTGTACACATGTAATCAGAACAGCACTTAAATGACTAAATTACCCTCATCAGCAAAGCAGATGGAGTGCTACAAATAATACATTGGTCAACAACCAAAAATAAAACGTGTTCAGCTACTAAAACAAATATAAAGAAATCTGTGTTTGTAAGCACTCCAGCCATGTTAATGGAGTGCTATTGACAGTTAACTCACTTATAAAATAGTAGTAGAAAAAATATGGACCAAAAACACAACCAAAGAAAGCATTAAGCTCCTCAAAAACTATTTTCCACAAAAATCATTTCACAGCCCCAAGAAAATAAACCATGTTTAGGGCTCTTCCTTTCACTGCAACAGTGCATCCATATGCAATTACAGCTCCAAGGTCTCTTTAAGAAGAAAAAAAGATTCTTGAAAATCATGTTTTTTTGGTTATATTCTGATAAAGATTGGATTTTTATGAGTTTCTGATTGAATTTTGTGTGTAAAATTGCAGGTTGGTGGTGAAAATGTCAGCAATAGCCACCAAGAATACAAGAGTGGAGTCATTAGAGGTGAAGCCACCAGCACACCCAACTTATGATTTAAAGGGTGTTATGCAACTTGCACTCTCTGAAGATGCTGGGAATTTAGGTCTGGTCTTAGCCTATATTTTTTATTTTATCTTATTATATTGTCAAATGGGTTGCACTCAATTTTATTATTTTAGTAAATGATGTAATTACCTAATATGTGGCCTAATTGTGTATATATATATTTTACACTGTTAGTGCATAGTAACATATAACTTAAGCTCTTTATTTAATTTGTAGTTGCTTTATGAAGTTTAGCTATAGTATTTTTTTTTTGGGGGGCGGGGGAGCTCCAAGCTTCAATTTATTTTTAATTGTGTAGCCTCATTTACTTACAGATAATGTGTTCTTAGTAAGTGTTACCCTTAGTTTAAGGAAGGGGGTTGGGGGTAGGGGCGGATCCAGGAGGGTATTGGGGGTAGAGGCAGGAGGGTATTGGGGGTAGAGGCGGATCCGCAAATACCCTTAGTTATTTTTATTGGTTTCTCGCCCCATGTCCGGTAATTGCTTTGTGGTCCGACTAATCCGGATTGAGGTAAAGGCCGACTTCATTCTCAGGCTTGAACCTGAGACATTTGGTTAAGGATGGAGGGTACTAACCACCCCACTTACAACCTTTGGTGGTAAAAGTCGCATTTTTTAAGATCCAAGAGTTGAGGATGTTGTCATGTACTCTATCAGTTTGTGCTTGATGGGAAACTTTGCTTAATTAAGTTTCTTGGAAATAGCAAATTTTTAAGCACCTAGTTACCTTTGTGAATTTGAGTACTCAATTTGAAAAAGATATATCTATTTATTCAATGTTTCCTTGTGTGGAATGCAGGAGATGTGACTTGTAAGGCGACGATTCCTGTTGATATGGAATCCGATGCTCATTTTCTAGCAAAGGAAGACGGGATCATAGCAGGGATTGCACTTGCTGAGATGATATTCGCGGAAGTTGATCCTTCACTAAAGGTATTGATTTTGCAATTAAGTTGTTCCAGTAACCGGCATATCTATTTCGAAGAAGTTTTTTATACAGGGTAATTTTTAAATTGTTCATGTTCTTATTATCAGGTGGAGTGGTATGTAAATGATGGTGATAAAGTTCATAAAGGCTTGAAATTTGGCAAAGTACAAGGTAAACTAAATGTGATAAAATGATGAATTGCTAATGATTTTTCGGCTTATTAATCTTTCCTTGACTTTTGTAGGAAACGCTTACAACATTGTTATAGCTGAGAGGGTTGTTCTCAATTTTATGCAAAGAATGAGTGGAATAGCTACACTAACTAAGGTGTGTTTCTCTTCATATAAATAGCTCATCACTAAAAAAAATATGGAAAGATATTGCCATGAATGGAAATGGTTAGTGTCATTGACGAGTTGGTTTCAGTATTTCAAGTTAAATGTAGGTCAGAGACTGCTGAATTGTTCTATGTCGAAGAATAGAACAATCAAATGATATATAATCAATAAAATATGTTGGTCATGAATGCGGTAATGTATGACTTAAAATCTTGAGATGGTACTTCTAGTTTAACCAATATTCTTACTGATCAAATACTTGAACCAATACTCAAGCTTCATTATCAAGCTCATAGACTGTTGAAGTAGGAGACTTTGTCTGAATTTGCAATTCAATGAGAATTAGCCTTAACCTATGGTAAAAGTTCTCCATCTCACCAGAAAGTCAAGAGTGCAAGTCTTGGAAACAAATCCTGTGTAATCGTTATAAGGCTGTGCACATCCACTCTTCTGAGACTTTAGATGGTGCCAGAGCCACATATTGAAAACCATTTTGCAATCAAACAACAACATACCTAGTAAACCAACAATGAGGTCTGGGGAGGGTAGCAAGTACGCAGGCCTTACCCCTACCCTGTGAAGGTAGAGAGACTGTTTTCGATAGACCCTATTTTGCTCTCAGTCTATGAGAAAAACTCCTCTGTTTAACTAGATAATTCCATTCCGAGATGTCAATGAGTTTAAATTCTTGCCTCTGTAGTAGTGATTAGAAGAGAGTGAGACTGGGTTTTTCTTTTATTTGCAGGAAATGGCAGATGCTGCACACCCTGCTTACATCTTGGAGACTAGGAAAACTGCTCCTGGATTACGTTTGGTGGATAAATGGGCGGTAAAGATTTACTCACCAAAATCATTTACTTGTCAAGTCCATCACATGTATAGTTTATCTTGGCTGACTTTCAACCTGGCTTTAATTAAAGGTATTGATCGGTGGTGGGAAGAATCACAGAATGGGCTTATTTGATATGGTAATGATAAAAGACAATCACATATCTGCTGCTGGAGGTGTCGGCAAAGCTCTAAAATCTGTGGATCAGTATTTGGAGCAAAATAAACTTCAAATAGGGGTTGAGGTTGGCCTCATACCTTTTAATTAAATTCTTTGATATGTTTATAAATCTGAGTCTTTATCTTTTAGTTTTATTGTTTGCACCTTTGATATGTTTACTTGGACCTGACAGTTCAATTACCTATTCTACCAACCGTTATGCTTTACTTTTTTTGTCATTTTTGGTCAAACATCTTTCTAGATATGTTTGACCTAAATATTTCTGTCTTTCATTAAGTTGGTATTTGCACCTACTTTGGATAGTTAAGAATAATTATGTAGATACTTTTTTTTGATAAGTAAGGTAAAATTTTATAAATATGTCAGCATCAAGAATATGCTGGTAGGAACCCAAATTGTCTGATTTGTGATTTCCGAAGTTACGATATTGTATTTGGCAGTAGAGATGTGGTCCTTTCAGAGTGTGCTCAATTTTGTGGTAATTATTGAACAGAGGTTTAAACGTTTTTCTCCTATCCAACAGGTTGAAACCAGGACAATTGCAGAAGTACGTGAGGTTCTAGAATATGCATCTCAAACAAAGACTTCGTTGACTAGGATAATGCTGGACAATATGGTTGTTCCATTATCTAACGGAGATATTGATGTATCCATGCTTAAGGAGGCTGTAGAATTGATCAATGGGAGGTTTGATACGGAGGTAACGCCTGGTTTCATTTGCATTGTCTGCTTCACATAAGTGTCAGAATATAGAAGAACTGTGATGCAATGCCTTGATTTTTCATAAAAAAGAAGTACCGCATGGATTTCCTGTAAACGTATATCTTTTGGTGACATGCTGTTGTTGTTGTAATGGTGGGGCAGGCTTCAGGAAATGTTACCCTTGAAACAGTACACAAGATTGGACAAACTGGTGTTACCTACATTTCTAGGTATGCATTTCGCTCTTGCTAATTTACTTCAAAAGATATCCATAGAATACAGCAGAAGACATATAGAAGAGATTTCTCAGTGTTTGTTACTATTAGTATAGCTGGGACGTCTTTCTGTTCCTTTTGTTTTCCTTCATATAATAAGATGGTTAGTTTAACTTGCCTTGTTCAGAAAAACGAAAAAGATGATTAGTTTACTTGCACACAATAGACCAGAAACGGTCTCAGTAGATAGTCTATGTTATGTTAATAATTCATTTGATAGGCAAAAGTGACAGGTTTTTATCCTTAGTATTAGGCGCGCGAAGGTTTGTTATGATACTAAAAATATAGAGTTTAAATCTTTGCAGTGGTGCCCTGACGCATTCTGTGAAAGCACTTGACATTTCCCTGAAGATTGATACAGAGCTCGCCCTTGAAGTTGGAAGGCGTACAAAACGAGCATGAGCGCCATTACTTCTGCTATAGGGTTGGAGTAAAAGCAGCTGAATCGCTGAAAGTTCAAATAAGAATCATTTTACTAATGTCAAACAAAAAAGATCGATCTTTCACTGTGTAATCAAACAAAAAGATGTAAATTGCTGGAATATCTCAGATGGCTCTTTTCCAACCTTATTGCTTGAATTGGTATTTCAATATAGCTTTGTTTTCATGTTTCATGGAATTTGTTACAATGAAAATACTTGATTTACAAGTTTGGTGTATCTGAAGCTCTGTGTTACTTCAAATCTTTTGAGATGTTGAATATGTTCTTAAGCTGGATCAGCAGGATATAGTCACCAAGTAATCTGTCTAACATACAAAGATCAATTTGTCCACTTCATTCCTAGAGAGTAGTAATAAACCAGATTAAGTATCTTTCTACACCAAAAAGGCAAACTATCAGATGTAAGGGCCTAAGGAAAATCTATTTAGGATTATATCAGCAAATAAGACCTGCGACATTTGAAGGAGTAAATGTTAAGTAACATTCTAACAGAATTTTCTCAAGGCAATTACAGCTAGATTTTTCTATAACATACGCCCTCATATAACAACATTTTACTAGAGTAGACAAGTTTTCCTTAAAATTATTTTTTGTATTACATTTTAGCTCTCTATAATAGTTTTTTTTACCTACAACAATAACATATATTATTTTAACGGCACTCTTTTTTTAAAAATAATATTCTCTTTTATACTAGTGAATAACTCATATATGTAATGTCAATTGATCAAACGCGTTAAATTATTCTCTTGTTGTATATATATATATATATATATATATATATATATATATATATATATATATATATATATATATATATATATATATATATATATATATATATATATATTGTCACTTGATTAATTGTCGTTCAAAGTTTGCTTTGTTAGTTTATTCATACCACCTGGTTATTTCGATGCGAACACATATAGTACTAATCTAATATTACAAAGTAACAAAGAAGTTCTCCTCAACAATTGCGACTCAGGGCAAAACAGTCGTTCCAAGTGATGGCATGGCGGGCCTATCACCGGCCTGTGCCGCAACAAGTGGCTGAACTACCCCAACTGGCGGGACTGCTGGAGCCTGATACTGGGGAACTATCTGCTCCGGAGCGGGAGTAGTGGGAGTTTGTTCTCCTCCCCCAGCCTGTGAGACGGCTGGTGCCACTGGAAATGTACCATTCTGGGCCACACCCTCCATTAGGCTCACCAAACGGACTAGAGCGTCCTGAAGTACTGGAGTAGCTATGAATTCTTTCGGGACCTGGACTGGTCCAACATGTACTGTCTGAGCTGGAACCTTTGCTTCCAAATCCACCTGAGGTTCTACCACAGGTGCTGCTGCTCGAGCTCTAGATTGAGTTCTACCTCTGCCTCTACCTTGCCCTCTGGCACGACCTCAGCCTCGACAAGAATAGAATAGTTCAGTCATTGATGATAGAATAAAATCGCACGAGAGAATAAGAAAGAAGTGATATTGTTCCTAAATTTCATAGCCTCTAGAAGATAAGTACAGACGTCTCCGTACCGATCCTTCAGACTCTACTAAGTTTGCTCGTGACTTATGAGACCTAGGTAACCTAATGCTCTGATACCAACTTGTCACGACCCAAAATTTCCACCTTCGGGACCGTGAGGGCGCCTAACATTTCACTTGCTAGGCAAGCCAACGTTAGAATAATTTTAACTATTTTTAACAATTCATTTTAATTAAATAGTAAAGATACCAACAACTGAATAATATCTTAAATTAAATGAACAAACCAAAATAATAACGATGTCTAAATACCATCCCAGGACTGGAGTCACAAGTGCATGAACTTCTAGAATAATATAAATACGGGTAAACAAAATTAAAGTTGTCTGAAAGAAAGCACACAACTAAGATAAAGTAGAAGGGGACTTCAGAGCTGCGAACGCCGTGCAGCTATACCTCAAGTCTTCTCTGATAGCCGAATCCGAGCAAATCTATAGAATGCCGCTGGGACCAACTTCGGTATCTGCACAAGAAGTGCAGAGTGTAATATGAGTATAACCGACCCCATGTACTTTGTAAGTGTCGAGCCTAACCTCGACGAAGTAGTGACGAGGCTAAGACAGGTTGCTTACATTAACATGTATGCAATGTAATAATAATAATAATAATAATAATAATAACAGGAATAGAGGTAAGACAGGTAAATCATATCAATAATTGAAGTCAATTCAGACGTCATAACCAATTATTTCTTTTATCATTCTATTGCGGCGTGCAACCCGTTCCCACAATATAATCCTTCAATTAAATTTTTGTTGCGGCGTGCAACCCGCTCCAACAATATAAACTTAGAATAAAATCTGTTGCGGCGTGTAACCCGATCCAACAATATAATATTTCAATTAAATTCCGCTGCGACGTGCAACCTGCTCCAACTATATAATTTAACAACACTTAAATGTAAACCTACTCCAATAAATATCATATTTAATAAGAAATTATTAGGCAACAAGGTATACAACAATTATGAATTATGTAGAAAACAAATAAGGGCAAGTAACGATTAAATGTAGAACCAAGGAGAAGATATGCAATTTAACATATAAAATATTAATTGTCAAATAACAATTATGGCAAAAAAATTACATAAGTAGGTAGCAATTAAGGCATGATAGTTGGCAATAAAAATAGTAGATTCAATTAATATAACAATTAATTCATAACATAAGGTTATTAATGAAAGACGTAAAAAGACATGGAATCAGGTAATTCGACGACGTATAGACACTCGTCACCACGTCTATACGTCGCTACAAATGAAATTCACATAACACATAATTAACGGGTTTTATTCCCTCAAGTCAAGGTTAACCACAACACTTACCTCGTTTCACAATTTCAAGTGATCACTCGACCACAACTTTTTCTTTCGAATTAGTCTCCAAACCAATCAAACCTATCAAATTATTGGCCAACAATTCAATTGGAGCTTTAGAATTTATTCATAATTCGAAAGAGACTTAATTTAAGTCATTTTTGGAAAAGTCAACCAAAAGTCAATGTGGAGCCTACTTTTCGAAACCCGGTGAAATATCACGGAATCCGTACACCTGTTCCGATACGAGTTCAACCATACTAAAATTATCGAATTCCAACATCGGATTGTCTTTCAAATCCTAAATTTTTATTTTTAGAAAGTTTTATAAATTTTTTAATTTTTTCCATCTAAATACGAAATAAATGATGAATATAAACATGAATTTATGAAATATAATCACTTTCAGATATAGAACAGTTACCCACGTCGAAGTCGTAAAACCCCCCCCTTTGGAATCGCCCAAATCCGAGACTCAAAACTCAAAAATGAGCAAAAATAGCTAACACCCGATTTTATGTATTCTGTCCAGCATTTTCGCATCTGCGAGCTCGCATTTGTGGAACAGGGCAACCAAGTAGAGGACCGCATCTGCGGACCTTCACGTTGCAGAAGCGACTGCGCAGAAGCGAGAAAGATCGCATCTGCGATTATGGCACCACAGAAGCGGGCATCGCACATACGTCCCAAGCTTCGTAAAAGTGAAGCTTCTCCCCTGGCCTCAAAGTCGCAGAAGCGACACTGCCTCCGCAGAAGCGATCACGCACCTGAGGCCAAAATTGCGCAGGTGAGACGCACCAGAACCAGACCTGTGTTCTTGAGCAAAAATGGTCTGAAACTCACCCGAGCCGCTCGGGACCTCGTCCGAATATTCCAACAAGTCCCGTAACATAATACAGACTTATTCGGGGTCTCAAATCACGTCAAATAACGTCGAAATTATAGTTCACACCTCAATTAGGACTTATGAGTTTCAAACTTTTCACTTTATAATCCGGGATGATTTCAAATTTAGGGCACAAGTCATAAATAATATAACAGAGCTATACCAACTCTCAGAATCATCCGAGTTTGATATCGATGAAGTCAAATTCACGGTCAAACTTTGAAAATCTTTGGCCTTTAGATTTTTAGTTTTCGTTAAATGACAATAATTTGAGCTAGGGACCTCCGAATTCGATTCTGGGCATACGCCCAAGTCCCAAATCACGATATGGACCTACCAAAACTGTCAAAATACTGATCCGGATCGGTTTGCTCAAAATGTTGATCGAAGTCAACTCAAATGAGTTTTGAAGCTCGATTTCACATTTTAATCAATTTTTCACATAAAAACTTTTCGAAAAAATTTACGGACTGCACACGTAAGTCGAGAAATGTTGAAAGGTGCTATTCGAGGTCTCAAAAACAAAAATGAATGTTTAAAATTAAAGATGACATATTGGGTCATCACATTCTCCACCTCTAAAATAAACGTTCGTACTCGAACGGAATTAGAAACAAATACCTGAGCTGGTGAAAATGTGTGGATATCTACTTCGCATGTCTGACTCGGACTCCTAGGTAGCCGACTCAATCGACTGACCTCTCCATTGCACCCGAACTGAAGGATAACTCTTTGACCTCAACTGTCGGACCTGCCGGGCTAGAATAGCTACCGACTCCTCTTCATAAGTCAAATCTTTGTCCAATTGGACTGAGCTGAAATCTAATACATGGGACGGATCACCATGGTATTTTCGGAGCATGTATACATGGAACACCGGATGAACTGCTAATAAACTAGGTGGTAGTGCAAGCCTGTAGGCTACTTCACCCACCCTTTCAAGAATTTCAAAGGGTCCGATATACCTAGGGCTCAACTTGCCCTTCTTTCCGAATCTCATTACACCTTTCATAGGTAAAACCCGGAGCAATACTCTTTCTCCTGCCATGAATGCAAAATCACGAACTTTGCGATCGGCATAACTCTTTTGACTAGGCTGAGCTATGAAAAGTCGATCCTGAATAACCTTGACCTTATCCAAGGCATCCTGTACCAAATCGGTACCCAACAACCGAGCCTCTACCGATTTAAACCAACCAACTGGCGAACGACATCACCTCCCATATAATGCTTCGTATGGAGCCATCTAAATGCTCGACTGGTAGCTGTTATTATAGGCAAACAATACAAGTGGCAAGAATCGATCCCAAGAACCTCTGAAATCTATAACACAAGTGCGAAGAATATCTTCTAATATTTGAATAGTGCGCTCGGTCTGTCTGTCCGTATGAGGATGAAATGTTGTACTCAACTCAACCCGTGTTCCTAACTCACGTTGTACAGCCCTCCAGAAGTGTGAGGTGAACTGCATACCCCGATCAGAAATGATAGACACGGGAACACCGTGAAGGCAGACAATCACGCGGATGTAAATCTCCGCTAACTGCTCTGAAGAATAGGTAACTGCTACTGGAATGAAATGTGCTGACTTGATCAACATGTCCACAATGACCCATACTGCGTCAAACTTTCTCTGAGTTCGTGGAAGCCCAACAACAAAATTCATAGTGATACGCTCTCACTTCCACTCAGGAATTTCTAACTTCTGAAGCAGACCACCAGGTCTCTGATGCTTGTACTAGGCTTGCTGACAATTTAAACACCGAGCTACATATACAACTATATCCTTCTTCATTCTCCTCTACCAATAATGTTGCCGCAAATCTTGATACATTTTTGCGGCACCCGGATGAATAGAATACCGGGAACTGTGGGCCTCCTCAAGAATTAATTCACGAAGCCCATCCACATTAGGCACACAAATACGACCCGGGATCCGCAGAACTCCGTCTTACCCTACAACAACCTGTTGGGAACCACCGTGTCACAACGTGTCCTTAAGTAAGGACAAGCAAATGAGGATCATCATACTGTCATTTTCTGATGCTCTTATACAAGGAAGACCGAGCGACTGTGCAAGCTAGAATCCAACTAGACTCTGAAACATCTAACCTCACGAATTGATTGGCCAAAGTTTGAACATCTGCAGCTAACGACCTCTCACAAAGCGGAATATACGCAAGGCTACCCATACTCACAGCCTTTCTACTCAAAGCATCGACCACCATATTGGCTTTTCTAGGATGATACAAAATGGTGATATCATAGTCTTTCAACAACTCCAACCATATTCTTTGCCTCAAATTGAGATATTTTTGTTTGAACAGGTACTGTAGACTACGATGATCAGTGAATACCTCACACGAGACACCGTAAAGGTAATGCCTCCAAATTTTCAGCGCATGAACAATGGCTGCCAATTCTAAATCATGAACATGTTAATTTTTCTCATGAACTTTCAACTGCCGCGATGCATATGTAATCACTCTGCCATCTTGCATTAGTACTGCACCAAGCCCAATGCTAGATGCATCACAATACACCATATAATATCCTGAACCCGTGGGTAATACCAATACTGGCATCGTAGTCAAAGCAGTCTTGAGCTTCTGAAAGGTCAACTCACACTCGTCTGACCATCTGAATGGGGCACCCTTCTGGGTCAACTTGATCAGTAGGGATGGTATGGATGAAAACCCCTCCACAAACCGGTGATAATAACCTGCCAAACCTAGGAAACTCCAGATCTCTGTAGCTGAAGTAAGTCTAGGCCAATTCTGAACTGCCTCAATCTTCTTAGGATCCACTTTTATGCTTTCTGCCGATATAACATGCCCCCCAAAGGCAACTGAGTCTAACCAAAATTCACATTTCGAAAATTTGGCATATAACTGATTATTTTTCAAACTCTGAAACACAATCCCAAGATGCTGCTCATGCTCTTCTCGACTACTAGAGTAAATCAAGATATCATCAATGAATACGACCAAAAAAGAATCGGAATAGGGTTTGAACACCCGATTCATCAAATCTATAAATGTTATCGGGGTATTTGTCAGCCCAAATGACATCACTAGGAATTCGTAATGCACATACCGAGTCTGAAAAGCTGTCTTAGGGATATCAGATGCCCTAATCTTTAATTGATGGTAACTAGACCTCAAGTCAATCTTTGAAAATACCTTGGCACCTTGAAGCTGATCGAATAAGTCATTAATTCTTGGAAACAGATACTTGTTCTTGATAGTGAACTTGTTCAACTGCCGATAATCTATACACATTCTCATAGACCTATCTTTCTTCTTCACGAACAACAGGGGTGCACCCCAGGGCAAGACGCTAGGTCTAATGGAGCCCTTATCAAGTAATTCTTGTAATTGTTCTTTTAATTCCTTCAACTCCGGCAGGGCCATACGGTATGATGGAATAGAAATGGGCTGGGTGCCCAGAGCCAAATCAATGCATAAGTCAATATCTCTGTCAGGTGGCATCCCCAAAAAATCTGCAGGAAATACATTTGGAAACTCACAGACAACTGGAACTGAATCCATAGAGTAAATTCGCACTAGAATCATGAATATGAGCCAAATAAGCTAGACAACCCTTCTTGACCATATGTAGAGCCTTCTCATAAGAGATAACCCTGCTGGTGGAATGGCCAAGAGTCCCTTTCCACTCTATTTGAGGTAACCCTGGCATAGCTAAGGTCACCGTTTTGGTGTGACAGTCCAATACAACATGATAGGGTGACAACCAATCCATACCTAATATGACATCAAGATCCACCATATCAAGAAGTATAAGATCCACACTAGTCTCAAGACTCCCAATAGTAACCACACACGAACGATAGACATGATCTACAACGATAGAATCCCCCACCGGCGTGGACACGTGCATAGAAGCACTCAAAGAATCACGAGGCACAACCAAATATGAAGCAAAGTAAGAGGACACATAGGAATAAGTAGATCCTAGATCAAATAGAACCAGAGCATCTCTATGGCAAACTGGAACAATACCTGTGATCACGGTATCTGATGATGGCCTTAGGCCTAGCTGAAAAAGCATAAAATCGGGGTTGGGCCCCACCATTCGGAGCTACATCTATGGGGCATCCTCTAACTGGCCGGTCTCCACCTCTAACGACTTGACCTCCACCTCTAGCTTTCTGACCCCTACCCCTAGCTGGCTGGGCGGGGGTGGAGCAACCAGTGCCGGTATGATGGCACGAGAATCCTATTGAGATCTGTTGCTCGACAACCTAGGGCAATATCTCCTAATGTGACCAATGTTCCTACACTCATAACACCCATCCTGCTGCCGTGGCTGCTGAAGCTGACCCGAACGGGCCGGATAACCGTTCTAGTGACTCTAGAGCGGTAGTGCACTGATAGGATCTGAATGTGTACTAAATGTTGGCTGCCCAGAGTAAGGCATAATAGGACCGTGACTCCCTGAAGCACTGTGAGATGCCTGAAGTGCTGAATAAAATGACCTGGGGGATGACCCCTACCATAAGTACTCCTGCTTCCATATGAGGCGCCTCTGAAATTACCAGAATGACGGGGCCTCTTATCTGACACTGGCCCTCTCTCTTGAGCACAAACTAACTCGGTCTGCCTAGCAATATTCATAGCTGTCTCGAAGGAAATATCACTCCCTGTCTCCTTGGACATATGAAGCCTGATAGTATAAGTGAGTCCATCAATGAATCTCTTCATTCTATCCTTTTCAGTAGGAAGCAAAATGATGACATGACGTGCTAAGTCCACAAATCGGGTCTCATACTAGGTAACAGTCATACTACCCTACTGGAGATGCTCAAACTGCCTGCGGTATTCCTCTCTCAGTGTAATAGGAACAAACTTCTCCAGAAATAGCTGTGAGAATTGATCCCAGGTAAGTGCAGGCGAATCTGCTGGTCTAGCAAGTACATAATCTCTCCACCACCTCTTGGCAGAACCAGTCATCTGAAACACAACAAAATAAACCTCGTTGCTTTTAACTATTCCCATGTTCCATAACACCTCATGGCATCGATTAAGATAATCCTGTGGGTCCTCAGAAGGTGTACCACTGAAGTGAATTAGAGAGCTTAGTAAACTTGTCCAATCTCAATAAGGCCTCTAAATATATGGCGGGCCTATCACCGGCCTGTGCCGTAACAATTGGCTGAACTACCCCAACTAGCGGGACTGCTGGAGCTTGATACTGGGAGCTATCTATTCTAGAGCGGGAGTAGTGGGAGTTTGTGCTCCTCCCCTAGCTTGTGAGATGGTTGGTGCCACTGGATATGTACCATTCTGGGCCACACTCTCCATTAGGCTCACCAAATGGACTAGAGCGTCCTGAAGAACTGGAGTAGCTATGAATCCTTCCGGGACCTAGACTGGTCCAACAGGTACTGTCTGAGCTGGAACCTCCGCTTCCAAATCCACATGAGGTTCTACCACAAGTGTTGCTGCTCGAGCTCTAGACTGAGCTCTACCTCTGCCTCTACCTCGACCTCTGGCATGACCTCGACCTCTGCCTCTACCCCTGGTCATAGTTGCCATCGGGGGCTCTGGCTCCTGTCCAGCGGTAGATGTAGTACGGGTTCTCGCCATCTTCAAGAGAACAAGAATAGAATAGTTCAGTCATCGATGATAGAATAAAATCGCATGAGAGAATAAGAAAGAAGTGATATTGTTCCTAAACTTCATAGCCTCTGGAAGATAAGTACAGACGTCTCTGTACCGATCCTTCAGACTCTACTAAGTTTGCTTGTGACTCGTGAGACCTAGGTAACCTAATGCTCTGATACCAACTTGTCACGACCTGAAATTCCCACCTTCGGGACCGTAAGGGCACCTAATATTTTACTTGCTAGGCAAGCCAACGTTAGAATAATTTTAACCATTTTAAACTATTCATCTTAATTAAATAGTAAAGATACCAACAATTGGAATAATATCTAAAATTAAATAAACAAACCAAAATAATAACGATGTCTAAATACCATCTCAGGACTGGAGTCACAAGTGCACGAACTTCTAGAATAATACAAACAAGGGTCTAAATAAAAATAAAGTTGTTTGAAAGAAAGCACACAGCTAAGATAAAGTAGAAGGGGACTTCAGAGCTGCGAATGACGTGCAACTATACCTCAAGTCTCCTCTGATAGCTGAATCCGAGAAAATCTACAGAATGTCACTGGGACCAACTCCGGTATCTGCACAAGAAGTACAGAGTGTAGTATGAGTACAACCGACCTCATGTACTCTGTAAATGTCGAGCCTAACCTTGATGAAGTAGTGACGAGGCTAAGGCAGATTGTTTACATTAATGTGTACGCAATAATAATAATAATAATAATAATAATAATAATAATAATAATAATAATAATAATAATAATAATAATAATAACAATAATAATAATAAAAATAGGAATAGAGGTAAGACATGTAAATCATATCAATAATTGAAGTCAATTCAGACGTCATAACCGATTATTTCTTTTATCATTCTGTTGCGGCGTGCAACCCGTTCCCATAATATAATCCTTCAATTAATTTTCGTTGCGGCATGCAACCCGCTCCAACAATATAAACTTAGAATAAAATCCGTTGTGGCATGCAACCCGATCCAACAATATAATCTTTTAATTAAATTCTGTTGCGGCGTGCAACCTGCTCCAACTATATAATTTAACCACACTTAAATGTAAAACTACTCTAATAAATACCACATTTAATAAGAAACTATTAGGCAACAAGATATACAACAATTATGAATTATGTAGATGTCACGACCCCAAATTCACCCTCCGTAGGATGTCGTGATGGCACCTAGTCTCTAAGACTAGGTAAGCCTAAAATATTTTGCGGAAATACATAAAATAAAACTGAAGCCAAATTCTCAATATATGAAATAAATATAAAACTGCAATCCAATAATTTCAACTCCCAAAACCCGGTAAAAATAAGTCACAAACTTCTAAGAATTTATTCTGAGCATCTCAATACATCAGGGTCTAAAGAGAAATCAGAAAGACAACATAATAAGGATAGAGGGGGACTTCGAGGTGTGCGGACACTGGCAGATGTACCTTGAAGCCTCCGTGTACATCTAGTTCACTGATACCTGGTCTGATAGGAAGTACCTAGATCTACACAAATGATGTGCAGAGTGTAGTATGAGTACACCTCAACGGTACCCAGTAAGTGCAAAGCCTAACCTCGGTAGAGTAGTGACGAGGTCAAGTCAGGGCCCTACTGGTTTAAGAGAAAAGTAAGGCAGAAGATATAATAATATTTTTGAAATGACTGAGGATTTAAACAATAAGAAGTTTCAGAAAATATCAGCATAGTAAATCGAGGTAAACAACAGGGGTACTCCCGAGGTACCGCCTCATAGTCCCAAAAGTAAATCTACAGTACGGGGGATCTCCCGAAGAACCGCCTCGTAGTCCCAAAAGTAAATATGAAGTACAGGAGAATTTTCCGAGGAACCGACTTGTAGTCCCAAAAGTAAATATGCAGTATAGGGGAATCTCCCGAGGAACCGCCTCGTAGTCGGAATCTCCCGAGGAACCGCCTCGTAGTCCCAAAAGTAAATATGCATTACAGGGGGATCTCCCGAGGAACCGCCTCGTAGTCCCAAAAGTAAATATGCACCAAGTAGTCGGAAGAACAACAAATTTTCAGCAAGAAATCTTACAGTTAAAGATTTAAATCAAATCCAGGAAAGCAGGTAATTCAGCTAAGCATGTTGCACGTATTGCACGTAAGAGTTAAGACACGTAGATATGTGATACTAGGCTAAACATGATTACTACATATGCTAAGGCAGCTCAGTTAAAGAATTTAAAAGAAGACTGCTCAACAAGAACCGATATTTTCAAATTTAGCCCGAACATCATAAAGTATTATAACAGTTTCAAATCCTAAGGGGATTTCCCCCACACAGGGTTAGACAAGTCAATTACCTCAAGTCAAGCTCAACCAGTCAATAAAAATGCATTTCCCTCGATTTTACGACTCAGATCGGCTCGAATCTAGTAACAATTATTTCGATTAAGTCAATACAAATTATAGGAATTAATTCCATATGAAAATATAGATTTTTCAACAAAACCCAAAATTTAACTCAAAAATTGCATGTGGAGCCCACGTCTCAGAACCCGACAAAAGTTACAAAATATGAACGCCCATTCAACCACGAGTCCAACCATAGCAAATTTACCAAATTCCGACATCAACTCGACCTCCAAATCTCAAATTCTTATTTTGATATCCCTAGGCCCAAATCCTCTAATTTTACCTTAAAACACATGTAATCTAGTCGAAATACTCAATGATAATCTAATATTATTAACTAACAATGATCAGAAGTGACTTACCTCAAGTTTTCCCGTGAGTTCTCTCTGAAATCGCCCCAAAACCGTGTTGGAAATGTCCAAAAATGACAAAAACTCGAAACCCTCTATTTTTGTACACTGCCCAGAGGTTCCGCTTCTGCGGAATTTTTAACCGCATCGGCGGTTCCGCTTTTGCTGTAAATCCCCCGCTTCTGTGACAGACTTTGCTTCTGCAATGAAGCGTCTACTTCTGCGGTCCCAAGCGCACCTACGATCCTTCTTCCGCATCTGCGGTCGCGCAGATGCGGATTTTTCCTCCGCACCTGCGGTCACTGCTCCATTCGCCCTTTTCCGCTTTTGCGAGCTCACACCTGCGAGCCAAATTCCGCAGGTGCGATTGCATCAGATGACAGAATGTTTCCAGCTTTGTTCTAAGTCCAAATTGCGATCTATTAACCATCCGAAACTCACCCGAGGCCCCAGGACCTCAACCAAATACACCAACAGGTCCTAAAACATCATACGAAGTTAGTCGAAGCCTCAAATCACATCAACCAACGCTAAAAACACGAATCATACCTCAATTCAAGCCTAATGACACTAAGAAATTCCAACTTCTACATTCGATGTCGAAACCTATCAAATCAAGTCCGATTGACCTCAAATTTTGCACACAAGTCATAAATGACATAATTGACCTATTCAAATTTTTAGAATTGGATTCCGACCCTGATATCAAAAAGTTAACTCCTCGGTCAAACTTTCAAGCTTAAATTTCTATTTTAGCCATTTCAAGTTTAATTTAACTACTGGCTTCCAAATAATTTTTCGGACACGCTCCTTAGTCCAAAATCACCATACAGAGCCATTTGAATCATCAAAACTTTATTCCGAGGTCGTTTACACATAAGTCGATATCCGGTCACTATTTCAACTTAAACTTTAAAACTTGGAACTAAGTGTTCCAATTTATTCCAAAACCTCACCGGATCCGAACCAAGTACCCCGGCAAGTCACATAACAACTGTAAAGCATAAATTGAGCAGTAAATGGGGGAACGGGGTGCATTACTCAAAATGACCGGCCGGGTCGTTACATTCTCCCCCTATTAAACAAACGTTCATCCTCAAACTTGTTTAGAATTATGCCCGGAGCCTCAAATAAGTGTGGATATTTGCTCCGCATCTCCTGATCAGTCTCCCAAGTAGCTTATCCGACTGGCTGGTCTCTCCACTGCACTTTCACTGAAGCTATGTTCTTTGATCTCAACTTTTGAATATGCCGGTCTAAAATGGCCATCGGCTCCACATCATAAGTCAAATTACCATCCAATTGCACTGTGCTGAAATCCAAAACATGAGACGGATCCCCCACATACTTTTGGAGTATGGATATATGAAATACTGGATGAACATTTGATAAACTAGGCGGCAATGCAAGTTTATAATCTACCTCTCCAATCCTCTGAAGTACCTCAAAAGGCCCAATATACCGAGGGCTTAACTTGCCCTTCTTTCCGAACCTCATAACACCCTTCATAGGCAAAATTTTGAGTAGTACATTTTCTCCCGCCATATAAGCAACATCACGAACCTTCCGGTCAGCATAACTCTTCTGCCTGGACTAGGCTGTACAAAGTCGATCCTGAATCAATTTAACTTTTTCCAAGGCATCCTGAACTAAGTTTGTACCCAATAGCCTAGCCTCATCCGGCTCGAACCAACCCACTAGAGACCGGCACCGCATCCCATATAAGGCCTCATACGGTGCCATCTGAATGCTCGACTGATAACTGTTGTTGTAAGCAAACTCCGCAAGTGGCAAGAACTGATCCCAAGCACCCCTAAAAATCCATCACACATGCACAAAGCATATCCTTCAATATATGAATAGTGCGCTTGGACTGTCCGTCCGTCTGAGGGTGAAATGTTGTACTCAACTCTACCCGAGTACCTAACTCACGCTGTACGGCTCTCCAGAACTGTGATGTAAACTGTGTACCACTATCAGAGATGATAGATATTGGTACGCCATAAAGTCTGACAATCTCGCGAATATAAACCTGAGCCAGATGCTCCAAAGAGTAAGTAGTAACCACATGAATGAAATGAGATGACTTGGTCAATCTATCCACAATCACCCAAACTGCATCGAACTTCCTCTGAGTCCGTGGGAGTCCAACAACAAAATCCATAGTGATCCGATCCCATTTCCATTCTAGAATCTCTAACTTCTGAAGCAATCCACCCGGTCGATGATGCTCATACTTCACCTGCTGGCAATTTAGGCACCGAGCTACATATTCCACTATGTCTTTCTTCATCCGCCTCCACCAATAGTGCTGTCTAAAGTCCTGATACATCTTTGCAGCACCCGGATGAATAGAGTATCGTGAACTGTGAGCCTCCCGGAGAATCAACTTACACAAACCATCTATATTAGGCACACATAGTCTGCCCTACATCCGTAATACACCGTCATCTCCAATAGTGACTCCCTTGGCATCACCATGTTGAACCGTGTCCTTAAGGACAAGCAGATGGGGGCCATCATATTGACGTTCTCTGATACGATCATAAAAAGAAGACTGAGAAACCACACAAGCCAAAACTTGGCTCGGCTCAGAAATATCCAATCTAACAAACTGGTTGGCCAAGGCCTGAACATCCAAGGCTAAAGGCCTCTCTGCTACCGGTAAGTATGCTAAGCTCCCCAAACTCTCCGCCTTACAACTCAAGGCATCGGCCACCATATTGGCCTTTCCGGGATAATAGAGAATGGTGATGTCATAATCCTTAAGCAACTCAAACCACATCCGTTGTCGCAAATTAAGATCCTTCTGTTTAAACATATGTTGTAGACTCCGGTGATCGGTATAGACCTCACAATGGACACCGTACAAATAATGCCGCCAAATCTGCAAGGCATGAACAATAGTTGCTAACACAAGGCTGTGGATAAGATAATTCTTCTCATGTACCTTTAACTGTCTGGATGCATAGGCAATCACCCTACCGTCTTGCATCAACACTGCGTTGAGACCAATACGCGATGCATCACAATACACAGTATAAGACCCGGAACCTGTAGACAACACCAACACTGGGGATGTAGTCAAAGCTGTCTTAAGATTTTGAAAGCTCTCCTCACATTCCTCGGTCCACCTGAACGGAGTACCATTCTGGGTCAATTTGGTCATAGGTGTAGCAATAGAAGAGAAACCCTCTACAAATCGGCGATAATACCCTGTCAAACCAAGGAAACTCCAGATCTCCGTAGCTGAGGACGGTCTGGATCCACTCTGCACTGCCTCAATCTTCTTCGAATCTACCTTGATCCCCTCACACAAAATTATATGACCCAAAAATCCCACTGAATCAAGCCAGAATTCACACTTTGAAAATTTTGCATATAACTTATTTTCTCTCAAAGTCTGAAGCACAGTCCTCATGTGTTGTTCATGATCCTCCCGACTCCGAGAATACACCATAATGTTGTCAATAAACACAATGACAAAGGAGTCAAGATAGGGCTGAAATGCACTGTTCATCGAATGTATAAATGTTGCTGGGGCGTTGGTCAGCCCAAATGACATTACAAGGAACTCACAATGACTATACCGAGTCCTGAAAGTAGTCTTCGGGATATCTGGCTCCCGAATCTTCAACTGATGATAGCCTGAATGCAAGTCAATTTTAGAGAACACTCCAGTACCCTAAAGTTTATCAAATAGGTCATCAATACGTGGCAATGGGAACCTGTTCGTTACTATAACCTTGTTCAACTGGCGGTAATCAATACATATCCGCATAGAACCATCCTTCTTCTTCACAAATAAGACAGGAGCACCCCAAGGCGATACATTGGGCCGAACAAAACCCTTATCAAGCAGTTCCTGTAACAGCTCTTTTAATTCTTTCAATTCTGCTGGGGCCATACGATATGGTGGAATAAAAGTGGGTTGAGTTCCTGGTAACAAATCAATGCCAAAGTCAATATCCCTGTCGGGTGGCATACCCGGATGATCCGCTAGAAATACATCGGGAAAATCCCTTACTACCGGGACTGACTCGATGGTAGGAGTATCAACACTAATATCTCTCACATAGGCTAGTTACGTATTACACCCCTTTACAACTATTCGATGAGCTTTAAGAAATGGAATAACCCTGCTAGGAACATCATCTAAGGTACCTCTCCACTCTAGCCGCGGTAGACCTGGCATAGCCAACGTCATCGTCTTAGCGTAACAATCAAGGATAGCGTGATAGGGCGACAACCAGTCCATGCCCAAAATAATATCGAAATCCATCATACTGAGCAATAATAAATTAGCTCTGGTCTCAAAACCACTGATAACAATCAAACACGACCGATACACACGGTCAACAATAATAGAATCACCCACGGGTGTAGAATAAGTGGAGTCTGGATCAAATAAGATTGATGCATCTCTATGACAGACCGAAACACTACCTATGATAACCGAATCGGATGCAACTGCCTCTGTCCTAGTAGGAAGGGCATAATATATGTCCTGGCCTCCCCCTCTAGGGAGACCTCTACCTGTCCGACTTCCACCTCTAGCCGGTTGTGTGGGTGGAGTAGCAACTGGTGCAGTAATCATGTCCTGAGAAGCCTGAGGGCCCTGTGGAATAGGTGAGGCCTGGGAGATCTGTGGAGGTGCACCCCTACTCAGTCTGGGGAAATCCCTCACCATATGACGAGTGTCACCACACTCAAAATAAGCTTTCGGAGGACGTGGCTACTGTGACTGGCTCAGGCCTGATCGACTGGACTGGCCGCTGGAAACACCCCGTACAGGAGGTACACTACACACTGGAGGTGCATAATAGTGATCTTGTTGCCTAGGAGTGGTCGGAGTACCGCTGGTGGCTAGAAGTACTGAATGAACAGGGCGACTCCCATAACCCCTACCCTGTTGAGTTGTAGCTGGGGCACGAGAACTTTTATACGTGCCAGAATCTTGGGGTCTCTTAACTTCTCTCTCTTCTCTCTCCCGGATCTGCATACCCTCCAATCTCCTAGAAATTGACACCACCTGCTGGTATGCGATGTCCATCTCCAGCTCTCGGGCCATACTCAATCTGATACTAGGGTGGAGCCCTCAATAAATTGATGAACCCGCTCTTGAACAGTAGCAACCAAGGCTGGTGCATACCTAGCCAAATCACTTAATCGGACCGTATACTCCGACACGATCATAGAACCCCGACAAAACTACTCAAACTCTGCTCGCCATGTATCTCTAAGACTCTAAGGAACATATTCTCTCAAGAATATATCTGAAAACTGAATCCAAGTAAGTGAAGCTGCCTTAGCCGGAATATCCAACTGGTATGCCCGCCACCACTGGTAGGCTGCTCCTCTAAGCTGGAATACCGTGAAAGAAACCCCACTAGAATCCATAATACCCATAGTACGGAGGATGCAGTGACATTCCTCAAGAAAACCCTGGGCATCTTCTGAAGCCAAACCGCTGAAAATGGGAGGGTGGTACTTCTTGTACCTCTCGAGCCTGAGCTGCTCCCCCTACGAAACTACTACCCTAACCTCAGGCCGAACTGGGACAACTGGCTGCACTTGTATAACCTCTGGTGCATGGTCAACCTGGGCCCGTGGCTCTGGGGTACGAGCGGCAGGAGTCTGTGCTCCTCCCCCGGCCTGAGATATGGCAGGAGAAAGTATGAGCTAGAGTGCCAAACATGCTCAAAAACTAGGCAAGAGTCTCCTAAAGTGCAGGGGTAGTAATAGGCGTCTCAGCCACCTGCTCTCCAACTGGAGCTACTGGTGGCTCTACTGCAGCAGCTCGTGCAGGTGCTCTGGCTGCACCACGTGGTCTTCCTCGGCCTATGCCCCGGCCCCAGCCTCTTGTGGCTCCAACATGGGGCATGGGTGTCTGATCATCGGATCCAGTTGTGCGTGTGCTCACCATCTGTGAGAGAATAGAAAGACGAGGGTTTAGAATTTCGAAGTTGACAAATGCGCACGATAAAGAATCAAAGAAGTGAACATTTTCCTAACAGTTCCATAGTCTCCCGAAGATAAGTACAGACGTCTCTGTACCGATCCGCGAGACTCTACTAAACCTGTTTGTGACTCATAACACCTATGAACCTAGAGTTATGATACCAACTTGTCACGACCCCAAATTCACCCTCCGTAGGAAGTCGTGATGGCACCTAGTCTCTAAGACTAGGTAAGCCTAACAAATTTTTGCAGAAATACATAAAATAAAACTGAAGCCAAATTCTCAACATATGAAATAAATATAAAACTGCAATTCAATAATTTCAACTCCCAAAACCCGATAGAAATAAGTCACAAACTTCTAAAAATTTATTCTAAGTGTCTCAATACATCAGGCTCTAAAGAGAAATCAGGAAGACAACATAATAAGGATAGAGGGGGACTCTGAGGTCTGCGGACGCTGGCAGATGTACCTTGAAGTCTCCGTGTATAGCTAGTTCACTGATACTTGGTCTGATAGGAAGTATATGTATCTGCACAAAAGATATGCACAATGTAGTATTAGTACACCATAACGGTACCGAGTAAGTGCCAAGCCTAACCTTGGTAGAGTAGTGATGAGGTCAAGTCAGGGCCCTACTGGTTTAAGAGAAAAGTAAGGCAGAAGATATAATAATATTTTTGAAATGACTGAGGATTTAAACAATAAGAAGTTTCAGAAAATATCAGCATAGTAAATCGAGGTAAACAACAGAGGCACTCTTGAGGTACCGCCTCGTAGTCCCACAAGTAAATCTACAGTGCGGGGGATCTCCCGAGAAACCGCCTCGTAGTCCCAAAAGTAAATATGAAGTATAGGGGAATCTCCTGAGAAACCGCCTCGTAGTCCCAAAAGTAAATATGTAGTACAGGGGAATCTCCCGAGGAACCTCCTCGTAGTCCCAAAAGTAAATATGCAGTATAGGGGAATCTCCCGAGGAACCGCCTCGTAGTCCCAAAAGTAAATATGCAGTACATGGGGATCTCTCGAGGAGCCGCCTCGTAGTCCCAAAAGTAAATATGCAGTATAGGGGAATCTCCTGAGGAACAATAAATTTTCAGCAAGAAATCTTACAGTTAAAGATTTAAATCAAATCAAGGAAAGTATGTAATTCAGATAAGCATATTGCACATATTACATGTAAGAGTTAAGGAAAGTAGACATGTGATACTAGGCTAAACATGATCACTACATATGCTAAGGCAGCTCAGTTAAATAATTTAAAAGAAAACTGCTCAACAAGAACCAATATTTCCAAATTTAGCCTGTGTATGCATTCGTCACCTCGCGTACATGGCGCTCACATATCACAAAATGTTACAACAGTTTCAAATCCTAAGGGGATTTCCCCCACACAGCATTAGACAAGTTACTTACCTCAAGCCAAGCTCAATCAGTCAATAAAAATGTCTTTCCCTCGATTTTCCGACTCTAATCGACTCGAATCTAGTCACAATTATTTCGATTCAGTCAATACAAATTATAAGAATTAATTCCATACGAAAATACAGATTTTTCAACAAAAATCCAAAATTTAACTCAAAAATTGCTTGTGGGCCCACGTCTCGGAACCCGACAAAAGTTACAAAATATGAACGCCCATTCGACCACGAGTCCAACCATACCAAATTCCGACATCAACTCGACCTCCAAATCTCAAATTCTTATTTTGAAATCCATATGACCAAATCCTCTAATTTCACCTCAAAAACATGTAATCTAGTCGAAATACTCAATGATAATCCAATATTATTGACTAATAATGATCACAAGTGACTTACCTCAAATTTTTCCGTTAATTCTCTCTGTAAATCGCCCCAAAGTCATGTTGGAAATGTCCAAAAATGACAAAAACTCGGAACCCTCTATTTTTGTACACTGCCCAGAGGTTCCGCTTCTGCGGAATTTTTAACCGCATATGTGGTTCCTCTTTTGTGGTAAATCTCCCGCTTCTGCGACAGTCATCGCTTATGCGGACTCGCTTCTGCGATGAAGCGTCCGCTTCTGCGGTCCCAAGCACACCTGTGATTTTTCCTCCGCACCTGCGGCCACTGATCCATTCTCCCTTTTCCGCTTCTGCGCTCCCACGCTCGCTTCTGCGAGATTGCACCTGCGAGCCAAATTCCGCAGGTGTGATTGCATCAGATGACAGAAAATTTTCAGCTTTGTTCTAAGTCCAAATTTTGATCCGTTAACCATTCGAAACTCACCCGAGGCCCCCAGGACCTCAACCAAATACACCAACAAGTCCTAAAACATCATACGATGTTAGTCGAAGCCTCAAATCATATCAACCAACGCTAAAAACACGAATCATACCTCAATTCAAGCCAAATGAAACTAAGAAATTCCAACTTCTACATTCGATGTCGAAACCTATCAAATCAAGTCCGATTGACCTTAAATTTTGCACGCAAGTCATAAATGACATAACGGACCTATTCAAATTTTCAAAATTAGATTCCGACCCTGATATTAAAAAGTCAACTCCCCGGTCAAACTTCCAAGCTTAAATTTTTATTTTAGCCATTTCAAGCCTAATTTAACTGCGGGCTTCCAAATAATTTTTCGGACAAGCTCCTAAGTCCAAAATCACCATACGGAGCCATTTGAATCATCAAAACTCTATTCCGGAGTCGTTGACACATAAATCAACATTCGGTTACTATTTCAACTTAAACTTTAAACCTTGGAACTAAGTGTTCTAATTTATTCCAAAACCTTACCGGACCCGAACCAATTGCCCCGGTAAGTCACATAACAACTATAAAGCATAAATTAAGCAGTAAATAGGGGAACGGGGTTGTAATACTCAAAACGACCCACCGGGTCGTTACAGTAGAAAACAAATAAGGGCAAGTAACGATTAAATGTAGAATCAGGGAGAAGATATGCAATTTAACATATAAAATATTAATTGTCAAACAACAATTATGGCACAAAAATCACATAAGCAGGTAGCAATTAAGGCATGATAGTTGGCAATAAAAATAGTAGATTCAATTAATATAACAATTAATTCATGACATAAGGTTATCAATGAAATACGTAAAAAGATATGGAATCAGGTAATTCGACGACGTATAGACACTCGTCACCACGTCTATACGTTAGTACAAATGAAATTCACATAACACATAGTTAAAGAGTTCTATTCCCTCAAGTTAAGGTTAATCACAACACTTACCTCGTTTCACAATTTCAAGTGATCACTCGACCACAACTTTTCCTTTCGAATTAGTCTCCAAACCAATCAAACCTATCAAATTATTGGCCAACAATTCAATAGGAGCTTTAGAAACTATTCATAATTCGAAAGAAACTTAATTTAAGTCATTTTCGGAAAAGTCAACCAAAAGTCAAAGTGGGGCCAATTTTTTGGAACCCGATAAAAAATTACGAAATATGGACACCCGTTCTGATACGAGTTCAACCATACTAACATTATCGAATTCCAACATCGGATTGTCTTTCAAATCCTAAATTTTTGTTTTGGAACGTTTTACAAAAATTCCAATTTCTTGCATCAAAGTCCAAAATAAACGATGAATATAAACATGGATTTATGAAATATAATCACTTTCGGATATAGAACACTTGCCCAAGTCGAAGTCGTGAAAAAAACCCTTTGGAATCGCCCAAATACGAGACTCAAAACTCAACAATGAGCAAAAATGGCTAACACCCGATTTTATGTATTCTGTCCAATATTTTTGCATCTACGGACTAAATTTTTGCATTTGCGAGACAAATCTCGCATTTGCGGAACAGGACAGCCAAGAAGAGGACCGCATCTACAACCTTCACGTCGCAGAAGCGACGGTGCAGAAGCGCGAATGAAGCCGCAAAAGTGAGAAAGATCGCATCTGCGATCATGGCACCGCAGAAGCGGGCATCGCACCTGCATCCCAAGCTTCGCAGAAGCAAAGCTTCTACTCTGGCCTCAAATTTGCAGAAGCGACACTGCCTCTGCAGAAGCGATCACGCACATGCGGCCAAAATTGCGCAGGTGCGACGCACCAGAACAAGACATGTGTTCTTGAACAAAAATGGTCTGAAACTCGTCCGAAACTCATCCGAGTCGCTTGGGACCTCGTCCGAATATTCCAACAAGTCACGTAACATAATACAGACTTACTCGAGGTCTCAAATCGCGTCAAATAACATTGAAATTATAATTCACACCTCGATTCGGACTTATGAGTTTCAAACTTTTCACTTTATAATCCGGGATGATTTCAAATTTAGCGCACAAGACATAAATGACATAACAGAGCTATTCCAACTCTCGGAATCTCAATCCGAGTCCGATATCGATAAAGTCAAATTCACGGTCAAACTTTGGAAATCTTTAGCCTTTAGATTTCTAGTTTCCGTTAAATAGATAATTAAAGCTAGGGACCTCCGAATTCGATTTCGAACATACGCCCAAGTCCCAAATCACGATACAAATCTATCGGAACTGTCATAATACTGATTCGGGTCCATTTTCTCAAAATGTTGACCGAAGTCAACTCAAATGAGTTTTGAAGCTCCATTTCACATTTTAATCAATTTTTCACATATATCTTTTCCAAAACTTTTACGGACTGCACACGCAAGTCGAGGAATGCTAAAGGTACTATTCGAGGTCTTAAACACATAAATGAATGTTTAAAATTAAAGATGACATATTGGGTCATCAAAGATCTAAACTCGAATTAGAAGAATGAAAAAGGCATAATCTTTCTTTAAAAAACTAAGCATCAAATATAATCACTTTTACTTAAAAAATATTTTTTGGAAGTTTTGGCTCGAGCCGTGAATCACACTTATTTTAGTTGATATTTCTAATCTCTAGATGCCCCGGTCCAAGAAAAAGCCGCAAAAGAGAGCCGGATATAAATAAAATTACCTTGTCAAGTATTCGTTTCCTTCAAAAACTTCCAAACATTTTGCAACTGTGGTCCTACTTATGCAAGTAAATGCAATTTTCTAAAGCCTAAACACTAACAAAGATGTTCATGTGTACATTAGGGGTCGTTTGGTAGGAGGTATTAGAAAACATAATGCAAGCATTAGCTCTAAAGCTCCATTTCACATTTTCATCAATGTTTCACATAAAAGCTTTCCGAAAATATTTACGAACTGCACACGCAAGTCGAAGAATGCTGAAAGGTGCTAGTCGAGGTATCAGAACACAGAAATGAATGTTTAAAATTAAAGATGACATATTGGGTCATCACAGATCTAAAATCGAATTAGAAGAATGAAGAGGGAATAATCTTTCTATAAAAAACTCAGCGTCAAATATAATCACTTTTACTTAAAAAAATATTTTTTGGAAGTTTTGGCTCCAACCGTGAACCATACTTATTTTAGGTGATATTTTTAATCTCTAGATGCCCCAGTCCAGGAAAAAGGTGCAAAAGAGAGCCGGATATAAATGAAATTACCTTGTCAAATATTCGTTACTTTCATAACCTTCCAAATATTTTGCAATTGTGGTCCTACTTATGCAAGTAAATGTAATTTTCTAAACCCTAAACACTAACAAAGATGTCCATGTGTTCATTAGGGGTGGTTTGATGGGAGATATTAGAAAAAATAATGCAAGCATTAGTGCTAAAGCTCCATTTTATATTTTAATTAATTTTTCACATAAATACTTTTCGAAAAAATTTACACACTACACAAGCAAGTCGAGGAATGCTGAAAGGTGCTATTCGAGGTCTCAGAATACAGAAATGAATGTTTAAAATTAAAGATGACATATTGAGTCATCACAAATCTAAACTCGAATTAGAAGAATGAAGAAGACATAATCTTTCTTTATAAAACTCAACGTCAAATATAATCACTTTTACTTAAAAAATATTTTTTGGAAGTTTTGGCTCCAACCGTGAACCACACTTATTTTAGGTGATATTTCTAATCTTTAGATGCCCCAGTCCAGGAAAAAGCCGCAAAAGAGAGCTGGATATAAATGAAATTACCTTGTCAAGTATTCGTCACTTTCAGAACCTTCCAAACATTTTGCAATTGTGGTCCTACTTATGCAAGTAAATGCAACTTTCTAAAGCCTAAACACTAACAAAGATGTCCATTTGTTCATTAGGGGTGGTTTGATAGGAGGTATTAGAAAACATAATGCAAGCATTAGCTCTATAGCTCCATTTTCACATTTTATTCAATTTTTTACATAAAAACTTTCCGAAAAAATTTACGAACTGCACACGCAAGTCGAGGAATGCTGAAAGGTACTATTCGAGGTCTCAGAACACAGAAATGAATGTTTAAAATTAAA
Organism: Nicotiana tabacum; assembly: GCF_000715075.1. NCBI lineage: Eukaryota > Viridiplantae > Streptophyta > Magnoliopsida > Solanales > Solanaceae > Nicotiana > Nicotiana tabacum. Next base: position 1,626,557 of record NC_134103.1, read on the forward strand.
GATAACATATTAGATCATCACATATCTAAACCCGAATTAGAAGATCGAAGAAGGCATAATCTTTCTTTAAAAACTTAGCGTCAAATATAATCACTTTTACTTAAAAAAATATTTTTTGGATGTTTTGGCTCTAACCGTGAATCACACTTATTTTAGGTGATATTTCTAATCTCTCGATGCCCCAGTCCAGGAAAAAGCCGCAAAAGAGAGCCGGATATAAATGAAATTACCTTGTCAAGTATTCGTTACTTTCAAAACCTTCCAAACATTTTGCAACTGTGGTCCTACTTATGCAAGTAAATGCAATTTTCTAAAGCCTAAACACTAACAAAGATGTTCATATGTTCATTAGGGGTGGTTTGGAAGGAGGTATTAGAAAAAATAATGCAAGCATTAGCTCTAAAGCTCCATTTCATACTTTAATCAATTTTTCTCATAAACACTTTCCAAAAAAATTTATGAACTGCACACGCAAGTCGAGGAATGCTGAAAGGTACTATTCGAGGTCTCAGAACACAGAAATGAATGCTTAAAATTAAAGATGACATATTGGGTCATCACAGATCTAAACTCGAATTAGAAGATCGAAGAAGGCATAATCTTTCTTTAAAAACTCAGCGTCAAATATAATCACTTTTACTTTAAAAATACTTTTTTGGAAGTTTTGGCTCCAACCGTGAACCATACTTATTTTAGGTGATATTTCTAATCTCTAGATGCCCTAGTCCAGGAAAAAGCCACAAAATAGAGCCGGATATAAATAAAATTACCTTGTCAAGTATTCGTTACTTTCAGAACCTTCCAAATATTTTGCAACTGTGGTCCTACAGCAAGTAAATGTAATTTTCTAAAGCCTAAACACTAACAAAGATGTCCAAGTGCTCATTAGGGGTGGTTTGGAAGGAGGTATTAGAAAAAATAATGCAAGCATTAGTGCTAAAGCTCCATTTCACATTTTAATCAATTTTTCACATAAAGGCTTTCTGAAAATATTTACGAACTGCACATGGAAGTCGAGAAATGCTGAAAGGTTCTATTCGAGGTCTCAAAACAGATAAATGAATGTTTAAAATTAAATATGACATATTGGGTCATCACAGATCTAAACTCGAATTAGAAGAATGAAGAAGATATAATCTTTCTTTAAAAAACTCAGCGTCTAATATAATCACGTTTACTTAAAAAATACTTTTTGGAAGTTTTGGCTCCAACCGTGAACCACACTTATTTTAGGTGATATTTCTAATCTCTAGATGCCCCAGTCCACGAAAAAGCCGCAAAAGAGAGCCGGATATAAATGAAATTACCTTGTCAAGTATTCGTCACTTTCAGAACCTTCCAAACATTTTGCAACTGTGGTCCTACTTATGCAAGTAAATGCAATTTTCTAAAGCCTAAACATTAACAAAGATGTTCATGTGTTCATTAGGGGGGGTTTGGTATGAGGTATTAGAAAGAATAATGCAAGCATTAGCTCTAAAGCTCCATTTTCACATTTTATTCAATTTGTCACATAAAAACTTTCCGAAAAAATTTACGGACTGCACATGCAAGTAGAGGAATGCTGAAAGGTACTATTCGAGGTCTCAGAACACAGAAATGAATGTTTAATATTAAAGATGACATATTGGGTCATCACAGATCTAAACTCGAATTAGAAGAATAAAAAAGGCATAATCTTTCTTTAAAAAACTCAGCGTCAAATATAATCACTTTTGCTTAAAAAACATGTTTTGGACGTTTTGGCTCCAACCGTGAAGCACACTTATTTTAGGTGATATTTTTAATCTCTAGATGCCCTAGTCCAGGAAAAAGCCGCAAAAGAGAGCCGGAAACAAATGAAATTACCTTGTCAAGTATTCGTTACTTTGAGAACCTTCCAAATATTTTGCAATTGTGGTCCTATTTATGCAAGTAAATGCAATTTTCTAAAGCCTAAGCACTAACAAAGATGACCATGTGTTCATTAGGGTGGTTTGGCAGGAGGTATTAGAAAAAATAATGCAAGCATTAGCTCTAAAGCTCCATTTTCACATTTTATTTAATTTTTCACATAAAAACTTTTCGAAAAAATTTACGAACTGCACACGCAAGTCGAGGAATGGTGAAAGGTACTATTCGAGGTCTTAGAACACAGAAATGAATGTTTAAAATTAAAGATGACATATTAGGTCATCACAAATCTAAACTCGAATTAGAGGATCGTAGAAGGAATAATCTTTCTTTAAAAAACTCAGCGTCAAATATAATCACTTTTACTTAAAAAACATTTTTTGGATGTTTTGGCTCCAACCATGAACCACACTTATTTTAGGTGATATTTCTAATCTCTAGATGCCCCAGTCCAGGAAAAAGCCGCAAAAGAAAGCCGGATATAAATAAAATTACCTTGTCAAGTATTCGTAACTTTCAGAACCTTTCAAATATTTTGCAACTGTGGTCCTACTTAGGCAAGTAAATGTAATTTTCTAAAGCCTAAACACTAACAAAGATGTCCATGTGTTCATTAGGGGTGGTTTGGAAGGAGGTATTAGAACAAATAATGCAAGCATTAGCTCTAAAGCTCCATTTTATATTTTAATCAATTTTGCTTATAAATATTTTTCGTAAAAACTTTCGGATTGCACACGCAAGTCGAGGAATGCTAAAAGGTACTATTCGAGGTCTCAGAACACAGAAATGAATGTTTAAAATTAAAGATGACATATTGGGTCATCACAGATCTAAACTCGAATTAGAAGAATGAAGAAGGCATAATCTTTCTTTAAAAACTCAGCGTCAAATATAATCACTTTTACTTAAAAAATATTTTTTGGATGTTTTCGCTCCAACCGTGAATCACACTTATTTTAGGTGATATTTTTAATCTCTAGATGCCCCAGTCCAGGAAAAAGTCGCAAAAGAGAGCCGGATATAAACAAAATTACCTTGTCAAGTATTCGTTACTCTCAGAACCATCCAAATATTTTGCAAATTTGGTCCTACTTATGCAAGTAAATGCAATTTTCTAAAGCCTAAACACTAACAAAGATGTCCATGTGTTCATTAGGGGTGGTTTGGAAGGAGGTATTAGAAAAAATAATGCAAGCATTAGTGCTAAAGCTTCATTTCACATTTTAATCAATTTTTCACATAAAGGCTTTCTGAAAATATTTACGAACTCCACATGGAAGTCGAGGAATGCTGAAAGGTTCTATTCGAGGTCTCAAAACAGATAAATGAATGTTTAAAATTAAATATGACATATTGGGTCATCACACATCTAAACTCGAATTAGAAGAATGAAGAAGATATAATCTTTCTTTAAAAAACTCAGCGTCAAATATAATCACTTTTACTTAAAAAATACTTTTTGGAAGTTTTGGCTCCAACCGTGAACCACACTTATTTTAGGTGATACTTCTAATCTCTAGATACCCCAGTCCACGAAAAAGCCGCAAAAGAGAGCCGGATATAAATAAAATTACCTTGTCAAGTATTCGTCACTTTCAGAACCTTCCAAACATTTTGCAACTGTGGTCCTACTTATACAAGTAAATGCAATTTTCTAAAGCCTAAACACTAATAAAGATGTCCATGTGTTCATTTGGGGGGGGGGGAATTGGTATGAGGTATTAGAAAAAATAATGCAAGCATTAGCTCTAAAGCTCCATTTTCACATTTTATTCAATTTGTCACATAAAAACTTTTCGAAAAAATTTACGGACTGCACATGCAAGTAGAGGAATGCTGAAAGGTACTATTCGAGGTCTCAGAACAGAGAAATGAATGTTTAATATTAAAGATGATATATTGGGTCATCATAGATCTAAACTCGAATTAGATGAATAAAAAAGGCATAATCTTTCTTTAAAAAACTCAGCGTCAAATATAATCACTTTTGCTTAAAAAATATGTTTTGGACGTTTTGGCTCCAACCATGAATCACACTTATTTTAGGTGATATTTCTAATCTCTAGATGCCCTAGTCCAGGAAAAAGCCACAAAAGAGAGCCGGATATAAATAAAATTACCTTGTCAAGTATTCGTTACTTTGAGAACCTTCCAAATATTTTGCAATTGTGGTCCTATTTATGCAAGTAAATACAATTTTCTAAAGCCTAAACACTAACAAAGATGACCATGTGTTCATTAGGGGTGGTTTGGCAGGAGGTATTAGAAAAAATAATGCAAGCATTAGCTCTAAAGCTCCATTTTCACATTTTATTCAATTTTTTACATAAAAACTTTTCGAAAAAATTTACGAACTGCACACGCAAGTCGAGGAATGCTGAAAGGTACTATTCGAGGTCTTAGAACACAGAAATGAATGTTTAAAATTAAAGATGACATATTAGGTCATCACAAATCTAAACTCGAATTAGAGGATCGAAGAAGGAATAATCTTTCTTTAAAAAACTCAGCGTCAAATATAATCACTTTTACTTAAAAAATATTTTTTGGATGTTTTGGCTCCAACCGTGAACCACACTTATTTTAGGTGATATTTCTAATCTCTAGATGCCCCAGTCCAGGAAAAAGCCGCAAAAGAGAGCCGGATATAAATGAAATTACCTTGTCAAGTATTCGTAACTTTCAGAACCTTCCAAATATTTTACAACGGTGGTCCTACTTATGCAAGTAAATGCAATTTTCTAAAGCCTAAACACTAACAAAGATGTTCATGTGTTCATTAGGGGTGGTTTGGAAGGAGGTATTAGAAAAAATAATGCAAGCATTAGCTCTAAAGCTCTATTTTACATTTTAATCAATTTTGCTTATAAAAATTTTCCGTAAAAACTTTCGGATTGCACACGCAAGTCGAGGAATGCTGAAAGGTACTATTCGAGGTCTCAGAACACAGAAATGAATATTTAAAATTAAAGATGACATATTGGGTCATTACAGATCTAAACTCGAATTAGAAGAATGAAGAAGGCATAATCTTTCTTTAAAAACTCAGCGTCAAATATAATCACTTTTACTTAAAAAATATTTTTTTGACATTTTGGCTCCAACCGTGAATCACACTTATTTTAGGTGATATTTCTAATCTCTAGATGCCCCAGTCCAGGAAAAAGCCGCAAAAGAGAGCCGGATATAAATAAAATTACCTTGTCAAGTATTCGTTACTTTCAGAACCATCCAAACATTTTGCAAATTTGATCCTACTTATGCAAGTAAATGCAATTTTCTAAAGCCTAAACACTAACAAAATGTCCATGTGTTCATTAGGGGTGGTTTGGAAGGAGGTATTAGAAAAAATAATGCAAGCATTAGTGCTAAAGCTCCATTTCACATTTTAATCAATTTTTCACATAAAGGCTTTTCGAAAATATTTACGAAGTGCACACGCAAGTCGAGGAATACTGAAAGGTACTATTCGAGGTCTCAGAACACAGAAATGAATGTTTAAAATTAAAGATGACATATTAGGTCATCACAGATATAAACTCGAATTAGAGGATCGAAGAAGGAATAATCTTTCTTTAAAAAACTCAGCGTCAAATATAATCACTTTTACTTAAAAAATATTTTTTGGATGTTTTGGCTCCAACCATGAACCACACTTATTTTAGGTGATATTTCTAATCTCTAGATGCCCCAGTCCAGGAAAAAGCCGCAAAAGAGAGCCGGATATAAATGAAATTACCTTGTCAAGTATTCGTCACTTTCAGAACCTTCCAAACATTTTGCAACTGTGGTCCTACTTATGCAAATAAATGCAATTTTCTAAAGCCTAAACACTAACAAAGATGTCCATGTGTTCATTAGGGGTGGTTTGGTATGAGGTATTAGAAAAAAAAATGCAAGCATTAGCTCTAAAGCTCCATTTTCACATTTTATTCAATTTGTCACATAAAAACTTTCCGAAAAAATTTACGGACTGCACATGCAAGTAGAGGAATGCTGAAAGGTACTATTCGAGGTCTCAGAACACAGAAATGAATGTTTAATATTAAAGATGACATATTGGGTCATCACAGATCTAAACTCGAATTAGAAGAATAAAAAAGGCATAATCTTTCTTTAAAAAACTCAGCGTCAAATATAATCACTTTTACTTTAAAAATACTTTTTTGGAAGTTTTGGCTCCAACCGTGAACCACACTTATTTTAGGTGATATTTCTAATCTCTAGATGTCCCAGTCCAGGAAAAAGCCACAAAAGAGAGCCGGATATAAATGAAATTACCTTGTCAAGTATTCGTGTAACGACCCGGCCGGTCGTTTTGAGTATTACAATCCTGGTTCCCCTATTTTCTGTTCAAATTATACTTTACCGTTGTTGTGTGACTTGCCGGGGCAATTGGTTCGGGTCCGGTGAGGTTTTGGAATGAATTGGAATACTTAGTTCCAAGGCTTAATACTTAAGTTGAAATAGTTGACCAGATATTGACTTATGTGTAAACGACCTCGGAATTTAATTCTGATGATTCCAATAGCTCCGTATGGTGATTTTGGACTTAGGAGCATGTCCGGAAAATTATTTGGAGGTCCGTAGAGGAATTAGGCTTGAAATGCCGAAAGTTTAATTTTTGAGAAGTTTGACCGAGGAGTTGACTTTTTGATATCGGGGTCGGAATCTGATTCTGAAAATTGAAATACCTCTGTTATGTCATTTATGATTTGTGTGCAAAATTTGAGGTCAATCGGACGTGATTTGATAGGTTTCGGAGTCGTTTGTAGAAATTAAAAATTTCAAAGTTCATTAGGCTTGAATTGGGGTGTAATTCATGGTTTTATCGTTGTTTTAAGTGATTTTAGGATTCGACTAAGTTCGTATGATGTTTTAGGACTTGTTGGTATATTTGGTTGAGGTCCCGAGGGGCTCGGGTGAGTTTTGGATGGTTAACGGATCATTTGTGGCCTTGGTGAGATTGCTGATATATGTTGCTGCATTTTTCGGATTTTCTCTTTCGTTCGCGAGTTGGCCCTCGCGTTCGTGAAGAGGAATTTCAGGCAGGCAGGATTTACTCTTTGCGTTCGCGAGGGGGTCTAGCGTTCGCGAAGAGGAGCTGGGTTGTGCATCACGTTCGCGTTTGGGGTATCGCGATGGTGAAGGGAAGAATAATGGGCATGGGTTTTTGCCTTCGCGTTCGCGAAGGGGAGCTCGCGTTCGCGAAAAAGGGCTTCGTAAAACATCGCGTTCGCGAGCAGTCGTTCACGAAGAACAAATGTTGGGAAGCACATTTTTTGCTTCGCGAACGCGAGGGACCTGTCGCTTTCGTGAAGAAGAGAGGTCTGGACAAAAAGTTTAAGTTCATAATTTTTAACGATTTGGAGCTCGGATTGAAGCAAATTTTGGGAGACTTTCAGAGGAAACAATGGGGTAAGTATTCTTAACTCAATATTAGTTAAATTACCTGAATCCATGATTATTTTTAACATTTAATTGGTGAATTAAATTGGAAAATTGTGAAAACCCTCTTGGTTTAATTTGGAGATTTGAGGGTCGAGTTAATGTCGGATTTGAGTAAAATTTATATGGTTGGACTCGTGGTTAAATGAGTGTTAATATTTTATAACTTTTGTCGGATTCTGAGACGTGGGCCCCACGGGTGAATTTTGGGGCCTAATTTCGGATTTTGTGGAAATATTAGTATTTTGATATGGAATTAATTCCTATAAATTTTGTGGGCTGAATCGAATTAATTGTGACTAGATTCAAGCCGTTTGGAAGTTGATACACACAGAGTGGAATTGCTGGAGCATTTCTTAGCTTGCTCGACATGGGATTTGGCTTGTTCGAGGTAAGTAACTCTTCTAATCTTGGAGTTGAGGGTATGAACCCTGAATATATGTATTTCATGATTGTTGGGAGGTGACGCACATGCTAGGTGACGGGCGTGTGGGCGTGCACTATAGAAATTGTAACATAATTATTTACGTGGAATTTTGTAGTTAAATAATCTCGGCATTTTCTATGTGATTTTATGAGTTAAAGAAATTGAGCTGAAAAGCATATTAAAAATCATGTTGAGGCTATGTGCCAGTATTATGGGGACCCACAGAGGTCATATTAATGTGAAATATTTATTTTAAATTGAAAATTCATACTCAATCATATTCATGTCATTACATATCATATCTCAGTCTCTGTTATTATTTATTGATACATCATATCATCATTTTGGATTGTTCTCATGACATTGTGAGCCCATAAGAGAGAGATTGGATAGATTGATGACCGAGGGAGGCCGATGGCCGAATTGTGAGGATATTTTTGGGATCTGTGATGACCCAAAATATCATCTTTAAATTTAATAATTAATTTTATGTTCTAAGACTTTGAAAAGCACTATTTATCATTTCTCGACTTACGTGCGCAGTCCGTAAAATTTTTCGGAAAGTTTTCAGGTGAAAAATGAATTAAAATGTGAATTAGAGGTTTAAAACTCAACTGAGTTGACTTTGGTCAACATTTTTAGCAAACAGATTCGGATCAGTGTTTTGACAGTTTCGGTAGGTCCGTATCGTGAATTGGGACTTGGGCGTATGCCCGGAATCAAATTCTGAGGTACCTAGCACGAGATATGGAATTTTGATGAAAAACTAAAAGTTTAAGTTCAAATAGTGACTGGATGTCGAAATTTGTGCAAACGACCCCGAAATAGAATTTTGATGATTCCAACAGCTCCGTATGGTGATTTTGGACTTAGGAGCGTAATCGGAATTTTATTTGGAAGTCCGTAGTGAAATTAGGCTTGAAATGGCTAAAATAGGAATTTAAAGTTTGGAAGTTTGTCCGGGGAGTTGACTTTTTGATATTGGGATCGAAATCTGATTCTGAAAATTTGCATAGCTCCGTTATGTCATTTATGACTTGCGTACAAAATTTGAGGTCAATCGGACTTGATTTGATAGGTTCCTATGTTGTTTGTAGAAATTGAAAGTTTCATAGTTCATTAGGCTTGAATCTATGTGTGATTCATGATTTTAACATTGTTTGATGTGATTTGAGATTTTAAATAAGTTCGTATGATGTTTTAGGACTTGTTGGTGTATTGGGTTGAGGTCCCGAGGGCCTCCGGTGAGTTTCGGATGGTTAATGGATCAAAAGTGGGACTTAGCTGCTGCAATTTTTCTGCTGGAAATGCTGACAAAATCGAGGTCCCTCACAAATCGAGCTCCCTGAAAAAATAGAGCTCCTTGACAAAATCAAGTTCCCTGACAAATCGAGCTCCCTGACAAATCTGTAAGTTATAAAAACAAGGGACTTCGTCCCATTTGCCTTTTTGACGAATTGGAGCTTGAGGAGAAACGATTTTGATATATTTTCAAGGAAAAATATTTGGGTAAGTGATTCTAACTCAGATTTGGTCAATATACACGAATACATCATTGTTTTTACCATTTAATTTGTGTTTTGAGATAGAAATTTGGGAAAATTTTAGAAATCTCATACAAACGAATTTTTGAGATTTCGGTATTGATCCGGAGTCCGATTTTAGTGAAACTGGTATGATTAAACTCGTAATTGAATGGGTTATCAGATTTTGTAAGTTTCGCCGGATTCCGAGACGTGGGCCCCACGGGCAAGTTTTGAGCTAATTTCGGATTTTATTGAAAAGTGTAATATTTTCTTATGAAATTGATTCCTATAAATTTTGTTGACTATATCGAATTAATTATGACTAGATACGAGTCGATCGGAGTCAAAAAAATCGAGGAAAAAGCATAATACTTGGTTAAATTGGAGCAAGTCGAGGTAAGTGACTTATCTAACCTTGTGTGGGGAAAATTTCTCCTAGGATTGATATTGATGTGATTATTGAAATGTGTTGAAAGTCGTGTGCACGAGGTGACGAGTGTGTACACGGTCTAAATGTGAAGGATTATATTTTTAAATTGTGTAGATCATTGTTTCGCATTTATTTAAATATTCTATTTTGTTATATTCTTCATTATTGATTAAATGTTTATATTTTAAATTTGTTTGACCTTCTCCTGCTAATTGTTTTACCTGTTAGTTGAAACTTGATTTCTTTTATTTTGTGCATTATTTGAAGGTTGATTTTCTTTACATTAAATATTATTAATATGAAGTATTTGACATTTTTAAACTTGATATTGAAGCAACGTATTAAAGATTTTGAAATATTATTTTTCCTGAATATTTTTGTAAGATTTTCGTACTCATTGTGATGGAGCAGTGAGCTCTTTATTGTGGAAAAATATTATTGTTGAATTATTTTGACATGAGCCGTGAGCTCTTTATTGTGAAAAAATATTATTGTTGAATTATTTTGGCAAGTTAAATTATTTGAGCACCTAAGATGCAAATTGTGATATATTGTGATATTGATACGCATGCGGTGGTATAAGGTCTAGGTATTGAAACGCATGCAGTGAGATAAGGGTGGCTTGATACGCGTGGCTAGTAGGGGGAACTACTAAAACTCATGCGGTGTGATAAGGATGGCTAAAACGCGGGATGCTATTTCGGAAAAAATATTTTCTTTAAAATAAATTGTGAAGGCTCCCGCGGTGAGATAAGAAAATGAGATATTGTGAATTTGTTTATGATTTGGGACTACAAGGCGGTACCTTGGGAGTGCCCTTGTTGATATTGATTTATGGCCGCAGTTGCCTTTGATTATTGTTGTGATTTTCTTCAAATTGAAAAGAATTCTGTTTTGTTTCCACGAGGTATTTATTTGCCATTATTTGATGTAATTAAATGTGACATACTACTTGTTTCATTTCTATTGTCATTTTATCTTATTATATTTTTAAAACATTTTACCATGCCATTATTTATTCTCCAGTAGGGCCTGACCTGACCTCGTCACTACTCTACCGAGGTTAGGCTTGGCACTTACTGGGTACCGCTGTGGTGTACTCATACTACGCTTCTGCACATATTTTTGTGCAGATCCAGGTACATCTTATCAGACCACACATCAGTAAATTAGCTGTACGAGGAGACTTCGAGGTATATCTGCCACCGTCCGCAGACTCCGGAGTTCCCTTCTATCTTACTATGTTGTCTTCCTTATTTGCTTTAGACTCTGATATATAGAGACATAGAGAATAAATTCTTAGAAGCTTGTGACTTATTTCTACCGGGTTTTGGGAGTTGAAATTGTTTGAATTGTAGTTTATTTATTTCATATATTTATTATTATTCTGCATTGATAGGGTTACCTAGTCTTAGAGACTAGGTACCATCACGACATCCTACGGAGGGAATTTAGGGTCGTGACAAGTTGGTATCAGAGCTCTAGGTTCATAGGTGTCATGAGTCACAAGCAGATTTAGTAGAGTCTTGCGGATCGGTACAGAGACGTCTGTACTTATCTTCGAGAGGTTATGGAACTGTTAGGAAATATTCACTTCTTTGATTCCTTATCGTGCGGCATTGATTTAGATTGAAACATATATCTTATATTCCTTTGTATCCACTCATGTATGACATTGCGCACTTGGTATCTAGTTGTGCGTCGACGGTTCATGATGCCGCAGATGGACTACAAGGGAGCCAGATATGCTCAAACATTGCCTTAACGTTTTGTTCCGACTGAAGATGTGGGCGTATTGAGAGATCACCTAGTGAATCATGTAGGGGTGCAACGGACGTTGGCGTATGGTTGATTTATACGAGTTGTGAAGGTTATTATTGTGGATCATCGGACGTTGTGACCTATGACTTCGCACCGAGTGGGGGGTGTCCACTACCAATGGGTGGATTGCGGGGTCATGTGTTATATCAGTTTTGGCCTGGAATGTATATATGTGGTACTGAAAGGTTCCCTAAAATTTACACATGTTTAAGGCCTGAGATTTTATAGAGGATAAGGTTGGGACTTGCGGTATGTCCGCCTCTTTAATAATCCTATACTTCAGTACCAAAGGCGTTATAGAAACAACTCTAAATTTACAGAAAGTCTACTTAGCGTGGACGTCACGGTTGCGGATTTTGGGGTGTTTTGGAGGAAGTACAGTTGTTGACGAGATTCTGGACTATGTGGTTCGTGCCAAGATTTGTCTGTATGGAGCTCTACTTTTTTGATCGTTGTGTATAAATAGGGGTAAGGGTTACCCCAAAGAAGAATCGAAGAGTATGTTAAGAAATGGGCCAGCTCAACAGTGTTGAGTCAGCATAACAAAAGAAGAAATTTGCCTTGGGAGAGATAATTCTCCACCGGTGTTCGTGGCAAGCCTATGAAGAGGGCAGACCAGCCAATGCAACACCGCCCACTTGGCTCAGTTGTCAGAAACGCTTTTGAAAGAGTTTATTTCCCGGACTCTCCGTAATGCATGGTGCATAGGATTTGAACGGTTGCGTCCGGTCACCATTGACGGTGTCAGAATACGCCATCAAGTTCAATAAGTTAGCCCATCATACTCCTACTTTGCTTCCTATAGCCAGAGGGCGAGTTCACAGACTCATTAAAGGACTCAATTATGATCGTAAAATTTTGTACGACTTTGGAGCTACAAGCTGATACTTCATTTCTGCTAGTTGTACAAATAGCCAAGATATTAGAACGTGTTCAGGGTTAGGAAAAAGGAAACTAAGGAGACTAAGACATCTGGAGGTTCTAGGGGATTCAGTGGATTCTACTCTGCAAGAGGATTCTACTCTGCAAGTATAAATCATTATGGCAGGGGCTCAGGCAATTGGCCAGCCCAGTACGCACATCGGATTACTCTGGGTGCTCTAGTAAGTTCTTTTAATGTACCACCGACATGAGTTCCTACAATGGTTATTCCATTTATATGGCACAGACTCAATATGAGAAGCCTAACCCGCAAAGGGGTTATTATGAATACGGTGATACTAGGCACATCATGAGAAAATTGTCCCAAACTTGGGAGAGACTTATTTCATCAAAGCACTCAGGTTACGTGCCCCATTGCTATTACTACACCACCCACACGACCAGTTAGGGGTGGAGGACAGGCGGGTAGAAGGCGTCCTAGAGGTGGATACCCAGCCGTTGATATATTTTTATAGTATGGCGGAGGTCGCTACATCAGTTGGTGTTGTTACAGATATAACCTTGATATAATATAAAGGAATGATTTCCTTAACTTGATTCGGTTCTCAGTATCAGAACGAGTCCTTCTATGGTGCTCCACTTATGAGTGAGCTTCGTAATTCTATAATCTGTGAGCTTCGTAATTCTATAATCTACTTATGTGTTTACTCCTGTTGGGAGATTCTATGGAGATAACTACGCCTATCATTCCATGTTGGTCACTAATAAGAGCTGTGAGGATAGAGGTGGCTTTATGTTACTCATTTCGGTAAGTTTTGATGTAAATTCTAAATAATTAATTGCAAATTGTGAATTATATGCCCCACCGGTATGGGGTTCATTATGTGTTGTGATTTTGTTTAACGAAAATTATTTAGAAGGTGCAAATGGAAATTTTCGATTGGCACGATGTGCATATTACTTCTGATTTAGAACTGAGGACAAGATTCTCGCATTTTAAAAATAAACTGATATGTTTAAACCGGGTTATAAGCTGTGGTGGAAGTTATATAAGGACGAGATCCTTGTGAGGAAAAATCTTGTGTTTAAGATCTCCCTTGTGAGATCTAATTTGTACTATAGTACTAATAGGGAGTCATGCTTGTTAGGCTTATTTGAAAATACTTATATGAAATCCTCTGTGCATACTTGCTAAATTTGTGTTGTAATTATTGAGTTTTAACCTACGAGATAGGTTCCCGCCCAGGTGACGTTAAATGTGACTCATTAATTCGGGTAAATAATTTTGAGGTCTTCATGCCTCGTGTCTCGTTATCAGTATTGTGAAAGTTTGAAATGAGATTTTTGTTAACATGAAGTTAATTGACGATTCTGTAATTGATTATGAACAACTATTAAGACCAGATTGACCCAGAAGGGTGCTCCGTTCAGATGGACCGAGGAATGTGAGAAGAGCTTTCAAAAGCTCAAGACAGCTTTTGACTATAGCCCCAATGTTGGTATTACCTACAAGTTCAGGGTCTTATACTGTGTATTGTGATGTGTCGCGTATTGGTCTCGGTGCAGTGTTGATGTAAGACGGTAGGGTGATTGCCTACACGTCCCGACAGTTAAAGGTACATGAGAAGAATTATCCGATCCATGACCTTGAGTTAGCAGCTATTGTTCATGACTTGAAGATTTGGCGGCATTATTAGTACGGTGTCCATTGTGAGGTATACACCGATCATCGAAGTCTATAGCATCTATTTAAACAGAATGATCTTAATTTGCAGTAGCAGAGGTGGTTGGAGTTGCTTAAGGATTATGATATCACCATTCTCTATCATCCTGGGAAGGCCAATGTAGTGGCCGATGCCTTGAGTTGTAAGGCAGAAAGTTTGGGCAGCTTAGCATATTTACCGGTAGCAGAGAGGCCTTTAGCCTTGGATGTAGAGGTCTTTAGCCGTGGATGTTCAGGCCTTGGCCAACCAGTTTGTCAGATTGGATGTTTCTGAGCCGAGTCGAGTTTTGGCTTGTGTGGTTTCTCAGTCTTCTCTTTATGACCGTATCAGGGAACGTCAGTATGATGACCCCCATCTGCTTGTCCTTAAGGACACAGTTCAGTACGGCGATGCCAAGGAAGTCACTATTGGAGATGAAGATGTATTACGGATGCATGGCAGGCTATGTGTGCCAAATGTAGATGGTTTGCGCGACTTGATTTTCCAGGAGGCTCACAGTTCGCAATACTCCATTCATCCGGGTGCTGCAAAAGTGTATCGGGATTTGAGACAACACTATTGGTGGAAGCGAATGAAGAAAGACATAGTGGAGTATGTAGCTCGGTATCTAAATTGTCAACAAGTAAAATATGAGCATCAGCGACCGGGTGGATTGTTTCAGAAGTTAGAGATTCCATAATGGAAATGGGAGCAGATCACTATGGATTTCGTTGTTGGGCTCCCACGGACTCGTAGGAAGTTTGATGCCGTTTGGGTGATTGTGGATAGATTGACCAAGTCAGCTCATTTCATTCCTGTGATTACTACTTACTCTTTAGAGCAGCTGGCTCGGGTATATATTCGCGAGATTGTCAGACTTCACGGCGTACTGATATCTATCATCTATAATTGGGGTACGCAGTTTACATCACAGTTCTGGAGGGTAGTACATCGTGAGTTGGGTACTCGGGTAGAGTTGAGTACAGCATTTCACCCTAAGATGGACGGGTAGTCCGAACGCACTATTCAGATACTGAAGGATATGCTTCGTAAGTGTGTGATAGATTTTGGGGGTGCTTGGGATCAGTTCTTACCACTTGCGGAGTTTTCTTACAACAACAGTTGCCAGTCAAGCATTCAGATGGCTCTGTTTGAGGCCTTGTATGGTTGGCGGTGCCGGTCCCTAGTGGGTTGGTTCGAACCGGGCGAGGCTAGACTATTGGGTACAGACTTGGTTCAGGATGCCTTGTAAAAGGTTAAGTTGATTCAGGATCGGCTTCGTACATCCCAATCTAGACAGAAGAGTTATGCGGATTGGAAGGTTTGTGATGTTGCATTCATGGTTGGTGAGCGGGTATTTCTCCGGGTTTCGCCTATGAAGGGTGTGATGAGGTTCGGGAAGAAGGGCAAGTTGAGGTCTAGGTATATTGGGCCTTTTGAGATTCTTGAAAGAGTTGGAGATGTGGCTTATAGACTTACACTACCACCTAGTCTCTCTGTAGTTCATCCGGTATTCCAAGACTCCATGCTTCGGAAATATCACGACGATCCGTCTAATGTGTTAGACTTCACTTCGGTTCAGGTGGACAAGGATCTATCTTATGTTGAGGAACCAGTGGCTATTTTAGATAGGTAGGTTCAAAAGCTGAGGTCAACGAACATTGCTTCCATGAAGGTTCAGTGGAGGGGTCATCCGCTCGAGGAGGCGACTTGGGAGATCGAGCTTGATATACGCAGCCATTATCCACACTTATTCACCAGCTCAGGTACTTTTTCTAACTCCGTTCGAGGACGAACGTTTGTTTTAAAGGTGGAGAATGTGATGACCCAAAATGTCATCTTTAAATTTAATAATTAATTTTGTGTTCTAAGACCTCGAAAAGCACTATTTATCATTCCTTGACTTGCGTGCGCAGTTCGTAAAATTTTCCGAAAAGTTTTCAGGTGAAAAAGGGATTAAAATGTGAATTAGAGGTTTAAAACTCAATTAAGTTGACTTTGGTCAACATTTTTAGCAAACGGACTCGAATCAGTATTTTGACAGATCTGGTAGGTCCGTATCGTGAATTTGGACTTGGGCGTATGCCCGGAATCAAATTCCAAGGTCCCTAGCCCGAGATATGAAATTTTGATGAAAAATTAAAAGTTTAAGTTCAAATAGTGACCAGATGTCGAATTTTGTGCAAACGATCCCGGAATAGAATTTTGATGATTCAACCAGCTTCGTATAGTGATATTGGACTTAGGAGCATGATAGAAATTTTATTTGGAAGTTCGTAGTGAAATTAGGCTTGAAATGGCTAAAATAGGAATTTAAAGTTGGAAAGTTTGACCGGGGAGTTGACTTTTTGATATCGGGGTCGAAATCCGATTCAAAATTTTTTTATAGCTCTGTTATGTCATTTATGACTTGCGTACAAAATTTGAGGTCAAACGGACTTGATTTGATAGGTTCCGGTGTTGTTTGTAGAAATTGAAAGTTTCAAAGTTCATTATGCTTGAATCTATGTGTGATTCATGATTTTAGCATTGTTTGATGTGATTTAAGGTTTCAAATAAGTTTGTATGATATTTTAGGACTTGTTGGTGTATTGGGTTGAGGTCCCGAGGGCCTCGGGTGAGTTTCGGATGGTTAACGGATCAAAAGTGGGACTTAGCTGCTGCAATTTTTCTACTGGAAATGCTGACAAAATCGAGGTCCCTGACAAAATCGAGGTCCCTGTCAAAACCGAGGTCCCTGACAAATCGAGCTCCCTGAAAAAATTGAGCTCCCTGACAAATCGAGCTCCTTGACAAAATCGAAGTCCCTGACAAAATCGAGGTCCCTGACAAATCTGTAAGTTATAAAAACAAGGGACTTCGTCCCATTTGCCTTTTTGACGAATTGGAGCTTGAGGAGAGGCGATTTTGATATATTTTCAAGGATAAACATTTGGGTAAGTGATTCTAACTTGGATTTGGTCAATATACACGAATACATCATTGTTTTCACCAATTAATTTATGTTTTGAGATAGAAATTTGGGAAAATTTTAGAAATCTCATAGAAACGAATTTTTGAGATTTCGGTGTCGATCCGGAGTCCGATTTGAGTGAAACTGGTATGGTTGGACTCGTAATTGAATGGGTTATCAGATTTTGTAAGTTTCTCCAAATTCCGAGATGTGGGCCCCACAGGCAAATTTTGAGCTAATTTCGGATTTTAATGAAAAGTGTAATATTTTCTTATGAAATTGATTCTTATAAATTTTGTTGACTGTATCGAATTAATTATGACTAGATATGAGTCGATCGGAGTTGGAAAAATTGAGGAAAAAGTATAATACTTGGTTAAATTGGAGCAAGTCGAGGTAAGTGACTTGTCTAACCTTGTGTGGGGGAAATTTTCCCTAGGATTGGTATTGATGTGATTGTTGAAATGTGTTGAAAGTCGTGTGCACGAGGTGACGAGTATGTACACGGGCTAAATGTGAAGGATTATATTTTTAAATTGTGTAGATCATTGTTGCGCATTTATTAAAATATTCTATCTTGTTATATTCTTCATCATTGATTAAATGTTTATATTTTAAATTTGTTTGACCTTCTCCTGCTAATTGTTTTACCTGTTAGTTAAAACTTGATTTTTTTTATTTTGTGCATTATTTGAAGGTCGATTTTCTTTAAATTAAATATTATTAATATGAAGTATTTGACATTTTTAAACTTGATATTGAAGCAACGTATTAAAGATTTTGAAATATTATTTTTCCTGAATTATTTACTCATGAATATTTTTGTAAGATTTTCGTACTCATTGTGATGGAGCAGTGAGCTCTTTATTGTGGAAAAATATTATTGTTGAATTATTTTGACATGAGCCGTGAGCTCTTTATTGTGGAAAAATATTATTGTTGAATTATTTTGCCAAGTTAAATTATTTGAGCACCTGAGATGCAAATTGTGATATATTGTGATATTGATACGCATGCGGTGGTATAAGGTCTGGGTATTGAAACGCATGCGGTGAGATAGGGGTGGCTTGATACGCGTGGCTAGTAGGGGGAACTACTAGAAGTCATGTGGTGTGATAAGGATGGCTAAAATGCGGGATGCTATTTCGGAAAAAAATATTTTCTTTAAAATAAATTGTGAAGGCTCCCGCGGTGAGATAAGGAAATGAGATATTTTGAATTTGTTTATGATTTGGGACTACGAGGCGGTACCTCGGGAGTGCCCTTGTTGATATTGATTTATGGCCACAGTTGCCTTTGATTATTGTTGTGATTTTCTTCAAGTTGAAAAGAATTCTGTTTTGTTTTCACGAGGTATTTATTTGCCATTATTTGATGTAATTAAATGTGACATATTACTTGATTCATTTCCATTGTCATTTTATCTTATTATATTTTTTAAGCATTTTACCATGCCATTATTTATTCTCCAGTAGGGCCTGACCTGACCTCGTCACTACTCTACCGAGGTTAGGCTTGGCACTTACTGGGTACCGCTGTGGTGTACTCATACTACGCTTCTGCACATCTTTTTGTGCAGATCCAGGTACATCTTATCAGACCACGCATCAGTAAACTAGCTGTACGAGGAGACTTCGAGGTATATCTGCCACCGTCCGCAGACTCCGGAGTTCTCTTCTATCTTACTATGTTGTCTTCCTTATTTGCTTTAGACTATGATGTATGGAGACATAGAGAATAAATTCTTAGAAGCTTGTGACTTATTTCTACCGGGTTTTGGGAGTTGAAATTATTTGAATTGTAGTTTATTTATTTCATATATTTATTATTATTCTGCATTGATAGGCTTACCTAGTCTTAGAGACTAGGTGCCATCACGACATCCTACAGAGGGAATTTGGGGTCGTGACAGGTACGGGCTGCACGCCGCAGCAGGCCATGTTGGCTTTATATATATTATTACTATTATACGGATCGAGGCTGCCCGCCTGCAGCAGGCCTCATTGGCTTATTATTGCACGTGAGTTGGCCGTGCAGATACTTATATTATTATTGTACGTGAGTTGGCCGTGCAGCACGTGAGTTGGCCGTGCGGATCCTTATATTATTATTGCACGTGAGTTGGTCGTGCAACACGTGAATTGGCCGTGCGGATCCAGATATTTATATTATAGCACGTGAGTTATTCGTGCTTATAGCGCTTGGGCTGTAGGAGCCCCTCATGAGTCTGTACACCCCCAGTGAGCGCAGTCGACTATAAACAGGGATCGAGTTGCATGCCGCAGTAGGTATTATATAGCGCTAAGTGATTGAGTGTGCTGAGCACAGTGAGAGAGAATGCGACACAGTGAGATTGAGTACTCTGAGAGTGTGAGTACATGAGTACAATCTATGAGATACATTACATTGACATGCACACATGACATATATGCATAGAGATGTGTTTTCCTCATGCTATACGGTATCACATTATTTATGATTTCTCACATATTTTGACAGATGGGCATAGTGATGCATTTGTTTTACACGGGTTATCCGGAAGGAAAATGAAACATATTATTTATTATTGAAAAGATGTTTGGATAAATTTATTGTTTTTCAAACTATTCATATTATTGGCAACTTCGGCAAAAGATTTGAGTTTTCACTGATGTATTTGAAAGGAAGAACTATTATATTTGAAATCATGATTTGGCTAAGCATTTTATCTCTGAGTTACTTCTGGTATTATTTGCTTCTTGTTGTTATAGACTGTTGTGGACTCTTGGTTTTGGACCCGACCTTGGTGGAAGCTCGTCACTACTTTCAACCTATGGCTAGGTTTGTTACTTACTCAGTACATGGGGTCGGTTGTACTGATACTATACTTCTGCACATTTCGTGCAGATGTTGGCTGTTGTTGTTGCTCTGCTCGATGGTTGCAGGACTTGAAGTTGTACATGCGTTCCTGTTGTAGCTGCCTCTTGTTCAGGGTAGCCTTAGATTTTATAAAAGCTCTGTTTATGTATCATTCAAACAGACTATGTACTTATTTTATTCCGCTTTGTATATTCTATTCTTAGAAGCTCATGATTTGTACTACCAGTTCTTGGGAAAATGTATTGGTTTTTGATATTTCTTTTAATTAATTTCATTGGAATTGGATAATTGGTAATTGGCTTACCTAACGGGTTGAGTTAGGTGCCATCACGACAAATGGGATTTTGGGTTGTTAGAAGGTGGTATCAGAGCTCTAGGTTCATAGGTTCTACAAGTCATGAGCAAGTGTGTAGTAGAGTCTTGCGGATCGGTATGATGACATCTATATTATCTTCGAGAGGCTACAAGGAATTTAGGATATATACTTCTCATTTTTCTTTCCTTATCGTGCGAGATTGATTCAGCTTGAGACATAAACTCTTTGAATTCCTTCCACGTATTCGTATGCGCACATGAGCGCTCGGTATCAACTGTGCATCACTAACTTGTGATTCTATGAACGAGGTTCAAGATGTGTATTCTATGTTTTGGTGATGGGCAGAACTTGAGGCCAGGTTTAGACCGCAGCTTAGGCTCGGTAGCTTCAGTTGTAACCTGTACATTTGGACTCATATGTCCGGTAATATTCCTACGAGTGGAATTTATGGCTCGATGAGCGGTGGAATGGTTTTGTGATGAGTATGATGTAACTGCGGGATGTGTTAAGACGATTTGAATGTGACGAGAAGTATTTTCTTGAAATGTAAAGGAAGGGTCATTGGGTGCTTTATTTTCGTTTTGATGTGACGTACAATCTCGAGTGTGAATGTTTTGAAAGATCTTTCACGTTGTTAAATTTTGGGGCAAATTAAATTCTCGTGTCTGGTTAATGAGTTTGGACTCAGAAAGATTAAGTGATTTCATAGTAATTGTGGCTGCGAAAGGGTATAACAAGATACCAATTTGAGACTAAGCAGGTGGATTATCTTCTGCACAATAATCTATATAGGTGTTCCTTATGATGTGAATAGAGAGTTTCTTTTCTACCACCGGGGCGTATGTGTTGAGATTTGAATTTGAATCGGATTGGGAAAATTTGACTTGATTGTCGCGAGAGTAAATGCTAACTTAGCGGGTGATTGAGGTATTTTATGTTGGGTGTTGCATAAGCTTGAGAAGCATTTTCGTTGAACTAACTGATGTATTATGGCAATAATGAAGTATGGGTATTATGAGTTATTGAGTGTTTTGTTCTATGGCTTTGAGCCAAGTAGGGGAGTCTGCTATGGACAATTCAATTTTATGGATATATGTTAAATTTTAGTTTTGGTTTGAGGCATACTTGTGGGTTAGTTATGACTTACAGAGGTGGAGATCGAGGATGACTCGGGTAAGTAAATTCCAGGATATGAGTTACATTAAACTTTAAACTTTATGAAAACATGAAAATTATGGAATGATTAAGTTATTAATTTGAAGGATGTAGTGCGCACGAAGTATGAATTCGATTGGTCGTGTTAAGGCAGGGTTACTTCTTTGAGTGTTGATCGTGCTAAAGGAGCACATATCTTTTGGCCCGTTTGGGGCGGAGTAAATTAGATTTGAGCAGAGTGGATGACTCTCGAGAGGGTTTAAATGGATTCAAAATGTATATGTGGAAATTGAAAATTTTTCGAATTTGTATATCACTAGAATTAGTTACTTATATTGGATGGTATCGGGACGCGCGGTAATTCTGTTGACTATGGATTCTATATTTCAGTATAAGAAAGGAAAAAAGGAACAATTTTAAATTTGCATAAGGTATATTCAGAGTGAGTGTTATAATTGTAGTATTTATGGAGGTGCTTAAGAAGAATACCGTGTCTTATGGGCCTTAGGGCGATGTAGTTTTATGTTAGGATGTCTTGTAGTGAGCTTTGGGTAAAGTAGTGGTATTCTGACAAGGAGAAATGACAACTTGAGGATAATCCAGAAGAAACTCGGAGAAAATAGGACAAATGGGTAACATGCTGGATCAATATGGTAATGGTATGCTCGGTTCTTTTAGTTCTAATGATGAGGTGAGGCTTTACGGGTGTTTTGTGGCAATACTCTCGGATTTGGCAACTTGTGCGGCTTGGTGGAGTTATAGGGATTTAGTTCTGATAGCTTGGTTATGTGCAAATGGATTTCAAAGTGTTCTTAATGGTTTCTACCATGGGTTGAACCGGATATATTCTACCGGTATAGGGAACGTGTTGTGTATTATGAATTCCTCCTGGAAGGAAGCAAGATGAAGGTTACTGAATGACCGAGTATGTAATTTGTTGGTTACCCAAAGTTGATAATGAGATTCTCGCGCTTGTCACATGATGACATGATAGATGTGGTGTGTGGTGCGGGATTAAGATTTATATGTACAAGGTGGTAGTTCATTCTTGAAAGGAAGATCACGAATTTTGGACAGAATGGTCAATTTCAGATAATTAGATGAATGTTATAACTGCTCGGTAATCCCTGAGAAGGGTGCGCATTTCAAAAGGCGCATTGTGTTTTGACTTACGGATGTTCATTGGTATTGCAGTACTCACCTGGTTGATAGACTATTGATATTCAAATTATTGCTATATGGTACGGAAGAATTATGAAAGTATTTCTTATGGGAAGATCGTGAATGGAAGATGTGTTAGTCATTCTAGTGCTGGAGTTGAGATCAGTTACGGTGATTCATGTGTTTGATGCATTTGGAGACTGGGAGTTCTCAGAAGTATATTGTTTCGGGTTGCGGCCTGTTTGAGATGAGTATTTTCTTTAAACTCAGTGGAGGCACTAGTTGCGTTAATTATTTGTGATAGCTACGCGCTATAAGTGTGCATATATGAGAGGTTTGAGCCAATATGCGAGCATCCGGGCATGTATTCATACTCAAAAGGATGATTAGGCTATGATATGCCTAGAGTTGACTGTTAAGCGTAAAGTTATAACCTTTCTCATGTTCATACCTTTGTTGAAAACTATCTGGGCTACATTTAAGGTTACAAAGAGGCTAATTTCCTTGAATAAACAGGGTAGTTACTATTTCTGCGTTAAATTGCCGATTTGAAGTGTGATAGTAGACTTTGCACATGCTTACACTATGGCGTGTTATTTATACCGGTTCAGAAGCATGGGAATATTATTCCTGTATGATATGCTGGGACTGGAGGCTTGTGACCATGCCGGGCGATTCATATTATTGGCACGTGAGTCGTCCGTGCAGTGTGTGGGAATTTTATTTCTATGATACTTTATTTGATTCATTAATTTCCTTCCTCTACAATTGTGCACATGCGCTTACAGCTTCACGAAATTTGAGGAGTTGGTTGTAATATTGCGGTTGTGGTGGTGCTTGTTGAACTTTTAATACGATTCTCTTCCTTGAGACATCTCCCATATTTGGGTGCACGGATGGCACGGGTTATGGCTCTGAGTTATATTGGTACTGCATGTCTGTGAAACAGTTGTGTTTATAATATAAGGTCATTGGACCTGGAATGGGTACTATCAGGTTTAATTTCGGTATATTCGGGAGTATAAAATAAGAGCTCTATGACTTGTTTATCTGGTGAGTGGTCATGAAATTTCACGTGTTTCTTTTATTATCAACAGTGTACGAAGGTTTTGAAATGAGGTTTGGTTTAATATAGGTTTAATACTAGTATGTGGTTGGTTTTGGAGTAGTCACTGTGATCAGGAATGGTGCTACGAGCATGCGAGTTGTGTAATATGCTGGTTGATCATATCCGTGGTTATAGTTATAGCTCGATGCAACTTGTTTGGACTTATACGGTGTGTAATGTAAGATCTGTGTCTTGAAAGAAATTCTAAAGGTTGGAAATTAAATTCCAAGGTTTATGGGCTAAGGTTAAATTAATGATTTTCAGTTGTATTGTGAAGTCAAGCCTATGTGGAATAGGGTGACATGGGTTCACCCCTGGGTACGTGTGTGGTAAGATGGAACAATGATTTCATGGCTTGGAAATAACTCTCGGTACATTCGAGGACGAACGTATGTTTAAGTGGGGGAGAATGTAACGACCCGACCGGTCGTTTTGAGTATTACAACCCCGATTCCCCAATTTTCTGCTCAAATTATACTTTACAGTTATTGTGTGACTTGTCGGGGCAATTGGTTCGGGTCCGGTGAGGTTTTGGAATGAATTGGAACACTTAGTTCCAAGGTTTAAAGCTTAAGTTGAAATAGTTGATCATATATTGACTTATATGTAAACGACCTCGGAATTTAATTCTGATGATTCCAATAGCTCCGTATGGTGATTTTGGACTTAGGAGCATGTCCGGAAAATTATTTGGAGGTATGTAGAGGAATTAGGCTTGAAATGCCAAAAGTTTAATTTTTGAGAAGTTTGACCAGGGGGGTTGACTTTTTGATATCGGCGTCGGAATCCAATTCTGAAAATTGGAATACCTCTGTTATGTCATTTATGACTAGTGTGCAAAATTTGAGATCAATCGGACGTGATTTGGTAGGTTTCGAAGTCGTTTGTAGAAATTAGAAATTTTAAAGTTCATTAGGCTTGAATTGGGGTGTAATTCATGGTTTTAGCGTTGTTTTAGGTGATTTGAGGGTTCGACTAAGTTCGTACGATTTTTAGGATTTGTTGGTATATTTGGTTGAGGTCCCGAGGGGCTCGGGTGAGTTTTGGATGGTTAACGGATCATTTGTGGCCTTGGTGAGATTGCTGATATCTGTTGCTGCATTTTTCGGATTTTCTCTTTCGCGTTAGCGAGTGGGCCCTCGCGTTCGCGAAGAGGAATTTCAGGCAGGCAGGATTTACTCTTTACATTCGCGAGGGGGTCTCGCGTTCACGAAGAGGAGCTGGGTTGTGCATTGCGTTCGCGTTTGGGGTATCGCGTTCGCGAAGGGAAGAATAATGGGCATGGGTTTTTGCCTTCGCGTTCGCGAAGGGGAGCTCGCGTTTGCGAAAAAAGGCTCCGTAAAGCATCGCGTTCGCGAGCAGTGTCTCGCGTTCGCAAAGAACAAATGTTGAGAAGCACATTTTGTGCTTCGCGAACGCGAGGGACCTGTCGCGTTCGCGAAGAAGAGAGGTCTGGACAAAAAGTTTAAGTTCAGAAAATAGGACTTCGTCCCATTTTCCTTTTTTAACGATTTGCAGCTCGGATTGAAGCATTTTTTGGGAGATTTTTAGAGAAAACAACGGGGTAAGTGTTTCTAACTCAATATTGGTTAAATTACCTGAATCCATGGTTGTTTTTAACATTTAATTGGTAAATTAAGTTGGAAATTGTGAAAACCCTCTTGGTTTAATTTGGAGATTTGAGGGTCGAGTTGATGTCAGATTTGAGTAAAATTTATATGGTTGGACTCGTGGTTGAATGGGCGTTAATATTTTATAACTTTCGTCGGATTCTGAGATGTGGTCCCCACGGGTGATTTTTGGGGCGTAATTTCGGAATTTTTGGAAATATTAGTATTTTGATATGGAATTAATTCCTATAAATTTTGTGGGCTGAATCAAATTAATTGTGGCTAGATTCAAGCTGTTTGAAAGTTGATACACGCAGAGTGGAATTGCTGAAGCATTTTTTTGCTTGCTCGACATGGGATTTGGCTTGTTCGAGGTAAGTAACTCTTCTAATCTTGGAGTTGAGGGTATGAACGCTGAATATATGTATTTCGTGAATTGTTGGGAGGTGACGCACATGCTAGGTGACGGGCGTATGGGCGTGCACTATAGAAATTGTAACATAATTGTTTATGTGGAATTTTATAGTTAAATAATATCGGCATTTTCTATGCGGTTTTATGAGTTAAAGAAATTGAGCTGAAAAGCATATTAAAAATTATGTTGAGGCTATGTGCCAGTATTATTGGGACCCACAAAGGTTATATTGATGTGAAATATTTATTTTAAATTGAAAATTCATACTCAGTCATATTCATGTCATTACATATCATATCTCAGTTTCTATTATTATTTATTGATACATCATATCATCATTTTGGGCTGTTCTCATGACATTGTAAGCCCATGAGAGAGACTGGAGAGATTGATGACTGAGGAAGGCCGTGAGGATATTTTTGGAATCGGGCTGCACGCCGCAGCAGGCCATGTTGGCTTTATATATATTATTACTATTATATGGATTGGGGCTGCCCGCTTGCAGCAGGCCTTATTGGCTTATTATTGCACGTGAGTTGGCGGTGCAGCACGTGAGTTGGCCATGCAGATACTTATATTATTATTGCACATGAGTTGGTCGTGCAGCACGTGAGTTGGCCGTGCGGATCCTTATATTATTATTGCATGTGAGTTGGTCGTGCAGCACGTGAGTTGGACGTGCGGATCCAGATATTTATATTATGGCACGCGAGTTGTCCGTGCTTATAGCGTTTGGGCTATAGGAGCCCCGCATGAGTCTGTACACCCCCAGTGAGCGCAGTCAACTATAAACAGGGATCGGGCTGCACGCCACAGCAGGTATTGTACAGCGCTGAGTGATTGAGTGTGCTGAGCACAGTGAGAGAGAATGCGACACAGTGTGATTGAGTACTCTGAGAGTGTGAGTACATGAGTACAATCTCTGAGATACATTGCATTGACATGCACACATGATATATATGCATAGAGATGTACTTTCCTCATGCTGTACGGTATCACATTATTCATGATTTCTCACACATTTTGACAGATGGGCATAGTGATACATTTATTTTACACGGGTTATCCGGAAGGAAAATGAAACATATTATTTATTATTGAAAAGATGTTTGGAGAAATTTATTGTTTTTCAAACTATTCATATTATTGGCAACTTCGGCAAAAGATTTGAGTTTTCACTGATGGATTTGAAAGGAAGAACTATTATTTTTGAAATCATGATTTGGCTAAGCATTTTATCTCTGAGTTACTTCTGGTATTATTTGCTTCTTGTTGTTATAGACTGTTGTGGAGTATTGGTTTTGGACCCGACCTTGGTGGAAGCTCGTCACTACTTTTAACCTACGGTTAGGTTTGTTACTTACTCAGTACATGGGGTCGGTTGTACTGATACTACACTTCTGCACATTTTAAGCGGGATTTGGCTGTTGTTGTTGCTGTGCTCGATGGTTGTGGGACTTGAAGTTGTACCTGCATTCATGTTGTAGCTTCCTCTTGTTCAGGGTAGCCTTAGATTTTATAAAAGCTCTGTTTATGTATTATTCAAACAGACTATGTACTTATTTCATTCCGCTTTGTATACTCTATTCTTAGAAGCTCATGATTTGTACTACCAGTTCTTGGGAAAATGTATTGGTTTTCGATATTTCTTTTAATTAATTTCATTGGAATTGGATAATTGGTAATTGGCTTACCTAACGGGTTGGGTTAAGTGCCATCAGGACAAATGGGATTTTGGGTCGTGACAATTTGTTACTTTCAGAACCTTCCAAACATTTTGCAATTGTCGTCCTACTTATGCAAGTAAATACAATTTTCTAAAGCCTAAACACTAACAAAGATGTCCATGTGTTCATTAGGGGTGGTTTGGCAGAAGGTATTAGAAAAATAATGCAAGCATTAGCTCTAAAGCTCCATTTCACATTTTAATCAATTTTTCACATAAAAACTTTCTGAAAAAATTTACGGACTGCACACGCAAGTCCAGGAATGCTGACAGGTGCTATTCGAGGTCTCAGAACACATAAATGAATGTTTAAAATTAAAGATGATATATTGAGTCATCACAGATCTAAAGTCGAATTAGAAGAATGAAAAAGGCATAATCTTGCTTTAAAAAACTCAGCGTCAAATATAATCACTTTTACTTAAAAAATATTTTTTGGAAGTTTTGGCTCCAACCATGAACCACACTTATTTTAGGTGATATTTCTAATCTCTAGATGCCCCAGTCCAGAAAAAAAGCCGCAAAAAAGAGCCGGATATAAATGAAATTACCTTGTCAAGTATTAGTTACTTTCAGAACCATCCAAACATTTTGCAAATGTGGTCCTAGTGTCACGACTCAAAATCCCACCACAGGCGTCGTGATGGCACCTAGTCTCTAAGACTAGGTAAACCGATTTCTATTACATTTTGAAGCCATTTTTTTTTTGAATTAAATAAATAATCAAAACTGACAACGGAACAAATATGAATACACAACCTTCCAAGACTGGTAGTACTGAGTCACGAACTCTAACTGAATACATGGAATGATCATGAGGACCGAATATACAATACGGTTTGATTACAAATTAACAGTACAATGAAATGAAAAGACTCCAAGGGATTGCGACGACCAAGCAGCTCTACCTTGAATCCTTATGATCGCGCTTTAACTCTGCTCAAGTCTGATATCTTCAATACCTGGCTCTGCACAAAAATATACAGAAGTGTAGAGTGAACACACTACAGCGGTGCCCAGTAAGTATCAAGACTAACCTCAATGGAGTAGAGACGAGGTACAGTCAAGACACTCACTAGTCTAATAACCTCTACAATATGATATACAAAATAATAGGAAACAAATAATAATAATAAAGGCAAGATAAAACAACCAGTGATATGCACAACAGACAACAAGAATACCATTAATACCACTCAACAATTTAGTAAACATAATTACACCCAATTAAATCAAGCCCTTCAAATAAATATCTTTCACATAGTTCTTCCACATAACTCTCTTTCAGATATAATTTTCTCAAATAATTATTTTTCAAATATAATTCTTTCAATAAATCTTTTCAAATACAATTTTCTCAAATAAATATCTTTCAAAATACAATTCGTTTATATAATACTTCCTAAGTAAAAATCATTCCAAATAAATATTTTGAATATAACTTTTTCAATTAAAAAGTCACCATGTGATACCTCATTTCAAAATCATCAAAATACGGGTCTCAGCCCATTTTCATATTTTTCGTAAATACGGGTCTCAGCCGTAAATACGGGCCTCAGCCCATTTTCATGTTTCTCTCATTTCATATCTCAACTGCATGGATAATTCACGTGTCAATATCCCTATTTCATATCACAATTCACGGCACCTCGTGCTCACATTTCATTTCATAAACTGCCTGGCAATAGCCACAGGCTCCCAATTTCAACATAAATCATATTATTATCAATTTACTAACAACAAGACAAGTTGCACAAGGTATAAAAGTAAACACAAGAAAATCACAACATCACATGAAAATTGTCAACACCTCAATCCCATATCATCACATATCGTCCCTGACAATAGCCACCCTTATCGCTCCTATTGCCACCCTTATCACTCCTATATCCACCCTTATCGCTCCTATTTCCACCCTTATCACTCTTATATCCACCCTTATCGCTCCGCCCAGATAATATCAATAGCCACCCTTATCGCTCCTATTGCCACCCTTATCACTCCTATAGCCACCCTTATCGCTCCCCCCAGACAATATTCCAACAAAAACAACAACAGTGATATGCCACCCTTATAATCACATAATATCAACGGTGAAATGCCACCCTTATCTCCCCAAAATAACAACTCACACAATACAACAATTTTACGCGGAAAATTATCATAGCAACATAACAAAATCAATTCATATCACAATTTGCCCAATGGCCAAAACCAAATTCCAAAGCTACAACCAAGTCAATTAATTTCCTAACAAATAGCCAAATGCTCCACACAATGTGTACAACACCCAAAAAAAATCAAATAGAGATAAAAATTACTTAACATAAAGCAAAGTCTTCATAAAGATCAAATTTTCAATAATTATATAAAAACCTCTTCTTAAGCTCATTTAATTAATTATTTGCAGAGGGGATAATCCAAAATGAAATTAAGTTCCAATAATTATCAAACAGCAAATTCACAAAAATTTCATAATAATCAAATAACAACCACATCACATTGGCATATAACAACAAAGTCAACAACAAGGATTTAGGTACGACAAGTAGATGATTAAATACATGCCAACGGTTATCCGATTTACTACACAATATGCTCTAGACTTTAACTCAATAAAATTTGCACATATAAACCAAGTACGTACTCGTCACCTCGCGTACATGGTTTTCAATTACACAAATTACACATAAGACTCAATGTCTAAGGAGTAATTCCCCCACTCGAGGTTAAGCAAGACACTTACCTCTTTGAAGTTATGCCGATATTCTAAAATCGCCTTCTTACTTGAATTGACCTCCGGGCCGTTCAAATCTATCCAAATTAATTGTATAACTTCATTAAAATTCATCGGAAACAATTCCGGATAATAATACGTTGACTTAAAAATTTATTCCAAAAAGTCAATAAAAGTCAACGCGGGACCCGTTTTAATCAAAACATAATCATGGAAATTAATAAAAACTGGATAAGAATCACTTACCCCAAACACCCACGCAAGAATCTCTCCAAAATAGCCTTCTACCAAACTCCAAATTAGATTTTGAGTTATGAACTCAAACCCCCATTTTTGGGACTTTTAATTCTGCCCAGATACACCTTCTTTGCGTTCGCGACCATTGCTTCGCGTTCGCGACCATTGCTTCGCATTCGCGAAGGCCAAACTCTAGCTGCCTCAAATCATTCTTCGCGTTCGCGTGACAAGAGTCGCGTTCGCGAAGGCCACTGTTCCTGCATCATCGTTTCCTCTTCGCGTTTGTGACTTCCTCGTCGCGTTCGCGATGGCCAGCTGCCCAGCTCCTTCGCGTTCTCATTCCACACTTCGCGTTCGCGAAGACCAAATGACCTTAGGCCCCTATCTTCCTTTCTTCTTCGCATTCGCGTTGCCTGGGGCGCGTTCGCGAAGGCTTGCCCTGCTCCTTCTTCGCGTTCGCGTTCGCGAAGAACAAATCATCAGCTATCCAAAATCCTTCTTCGCGAACGCGTGAGACCCTTAGCGTTCGCGAAGAACAATACCAGATATCAGTTCCAGCAGTTGCATAACAAGGAAAAATGATCCGAAATCATCCCGGAACTTACCTGAGCCCCCCGGGACCTCAACCAAACACACCATCCAGTCCCATAACATAACACAGACCTGCTCGAGGCCTCAAATCACATCGAACAGCATCAAAATGATGAATCACACCTCAAATCAGAATCTATGAACTTTGAACTTTCAAATTCTATGACTTGTGCCGAAACACATCAAATCAATCCGGAATGGCTTTAAATTTTGCAGGCTAGTCCCAAATAACATAACAAAGCTGTTCCAACTCTCGAAATCACATTTTGACCCCGATATCAAAAAGTCAACCCCCCTGTCAAACTTTCCAAAAAATTCGACTTTCGCCATTTCAAGCCTAAATTGGCTACAGACCTCACATTCACAGTCCGGACACGCTTCTAAGTCCAAAATCACCCAACGGAGCTAACGGAACCGACAAAACTATATTCCGGAGTCGTCTTCATATAGTTCTGACTACGGTAAAAATCCTAAGGCTTAAGCTTCCATCTCAGGGACTAAATGTCCCAAATCTCTCCGAATCATCCGTAAATCAAACTCGACCACACACGCGGGTCATAATAAATATAGCGAAGCTGATCAAGCCCTTAAGTCACTGAACGAGACGTAAGTTCTTAAAATGACAAGTCGGGTCGTTATATTTTCCACCTCTTAAATAAGCGTTCGTCCTCGAACGTGCTAAGAATCTTTCTGAGGACTTAAATTACTGAGTATATTCTTGCACACATACTTGTGAGTGATTTTTACATTCCCGCAATTTAACACGGGTCTGACAACACCATCTCAATTGAGATTATTTCTTTTATCCATACTTGAAAACTTTAAGGCCATTCTCTTACGCTCCAATATTTTCAAAAGGCCTGATTTCTCATAACAACGCACAATATTAGTCTCAACTAGCTATACCAACTCGTGCCTATGCACATATCAATTTTTTTTTCAATAGTGTTGAAGTAATTCAAAACTTTCTCTGGGGTGCTACATTATTCCCCGCTTAGGATCATTCGCCCTCAAACACATAACATAATTTATCTCTTCCTTTGCAAATCTCAATCCCCCAAATTTTACTAACTCCTAAATTTTTCAGAAATTTCGGCAGAGTCTCCCCTGTAATTGAGCCTATCCACCTGCCAGAGTAACACCTAAACAACTCCTAACAACATATCTACAACCCAATAAAATACCACAGGGTATATATCAATAACATTAATCTCAGCATTGCCTTATCATAATGATATCAGGACATGAAGCACATCATATGTATGCTTATCACCACATCTCTTGTCTTAAAAGTTGTTCATAATTAATTCCAGCATCATCAATTAATCTCATATTAACCATTACCTCGTTTTGAATTTTCACAACACTGACAACAGAACGTGAGGCAGGAAGACCTCATGATTACCTACTCAGATTAATGAGTCACATTTAACGCCACCTGGGCACTCATCTCATAGGTTTAAACTTATTATTTACAGCACCAAAATGGTTGAATATGCGCAGAAAAAAAATATACAAGAATTATCAAATAAGCCTAACAGGCATGACTCCCTATTAATACTATTGTACAATTAAATTTCACAAAGGGAAAATTTTAAACTCATAAATATTTTACCACAAGGACCTCGTCCTTACATAACTTTCATCGTGGCTTGCAGCCTGGTTTAAGTATTTCACATCATGTATAAAATGCGAGGAGCTCGTCCTCAACTCTGAATCATAAGTATTTTGCACATTGTGCCAACTGAAATTTTCAATTTCCTTTCTTTCTTCTTTTCAATATATTTAATAAAAATTGGAATCAATTATTCCGAAACACATTAAACCCACTGTATTGAATAAGAAAATTTTGCTTTTGGACTTATACCCCTCAATGGTGCACAAAAATAAAATGACAGACACAGGCTCACATCTTTAAATCTCCAAACAGGGATACACATATAAGTGGGTCACAAATTTACGAAGCTCATCCATGAGTGGAGCATAATAGGAGGATTCACCTCGATATTCAGGACCGAATCAAATTAAGGAAAATATCCTTTTATAATAAAAACCAGGATCGTACCTGTAACGATACCATTTGGTGTATTGGCCTCAGCCAAATCATAGTGATTAAATCAACGGGTCGGGCCTCCACCTCTTAGGCTCCCACTACCCGCCTGTCCTCCACCTCTAGCTAACTGTGCACATGGAGTATCAACTAGAATAAAGCTTGTAGCTCGAGTGTTCTGATGAAATCCACCCCTCCCAAATCTGGGACAATCTCTCATGATATGCCTAGTATTACCATACTCATAACAACCCTTCTGAGGTCGCGACTGCTCGTACTGAGTCTGTGCCGGATAACTGGAATAATCACCGTAAGAATCTCGTACCGATGGTGCACTATAAATTGGAGTACTCCGAGTAATCTGATGTGCGGACTGAGCTGACCGGCTGCTCGAGCCTCCGCTATAATGGGTTCTAGCTGAAGAGTAAAATCCACTGAACCCTCCAGATCTTCGAGACCTTTTGGCCTCCTTAGACTCCCTTTTCTCGCCTAAAACACCCTCAATCTTCCTTGCAATCTCCACTACTTGTTGAAATGGAGCATCAATTTGCAACTCTCGAGCCATACATATTTTAATATCATAATCGAGCCCCTCAATGAATCTGCGGACCCGTTCTCTAATTGTAGGAACTAAGATAGGTGCGTGACGGGCTAACTCACTGAACCTGATAGCATATTCTGACACCGTCATAGTACCCTGACGCAACCGTTCAAACTCTGTGCGCCACGCATCTCTGAGAGTCTGGGGAACAAATTTTTTCAAGAACATTTCCGAAAATTGAGCCCAAGTTGGTGGTGTGGCATCGGCTGGTCTACCTTCTTCATAGATTTTCCACCACCGATACGCTGCGCCTGACAGTTGAAATATAGTAAAGGCAACTCCGCTCACCTCCATAATACCCATGGTGCGGAGAATACAGTGACAATTTTCTAGAAATTCTTGGGCATCCTCTATAGCAGTGCCACTGAAAGTTGGCGGATTGTATTTCTTAAACCTTTCAAGTCTCCTTTGTTCTTCTTCTGATGCCTCGGGCCTGACCTCAGGCAGAATCGGAATAACAGGTTGTACCGGTACTACACCCGGAACCTGCTGCTCTAGAGTTGTGGTAGGAGTCTGAGCTACTCCCTCCAATCTGCGGAATGTTTGGTGCAACAGAGATCAATCCCGCCTGAGTTAATGTACCAAACATACTCAGGAACTGTGCTAAAGTCTCTTGAAGTCTTGGGGTAACAACAGGTGCTTCTGGTACCTATCCCCCAACTGAAGCTACTAGTGGCTCCGCAACTGTTGTTCTGACAGGTGCTCTAGTCGCAGCACGTGCCCTTCCTCGACCTCTACCTCGACCCCGGCCTCTTGCAGCCCTAGCAGTATCTACGGATGCCTGCTCAGCTAACCCAGTAGCACGTGCCCTCACTATCTGTGAGAGAATAGAGATACAAAGGTTCAAATTCCAAATTCAACAAATTCCGCACGACAAGAATGAAAGAAATGGAAATTTCCTAACAGTTCTGTAGCCTCTCGAAGATAAGTATAGACGTCTCCGTACCGATCCGCAAGACTCTACTAGACTCGTTCGTGACTCGTAGAACCTATGAACCTAGAGCTATGATACCAACTTGTCACGACCCAAAATCCCACCACAGGCGTCGTGATGGCACCTAGTCTCTAAGACTAGGTAAGCCTATTTCTATTATATTTTGAAGTCATTTTTTTTAATTAAATAAATAATCAAAACTGACAGCGGAACAAATATGAATACACAACCTTCCAAGACTGGTAGTACTGAGTCATGAACTCTGACTTAATATATGGAATGATCACGAGGACAGAATATACAATACTGTTTGATTACAAATTAACAGTACAATGAAATGAAAAGACTCCAAGGGACTGCGACGGCCAAGCAGCTCTACCTTAAATCCTTATGATCGCGCTTTAATTCTGCTCAAGTCCGATATCTTCAATACCTGGCTTTGCACAAAATTGTGCAGAAGTGTAGAGTGAGCACACCACAACGGTGCCCAGTAAGTATTAAGACTAACCTCAATGGAGTAGAGATGAGGTACAGTCAAGACACTCACTGGTCTAATAACCTATGCAATATGATATACAAAATAATAGGAAACAAATAATAATAAAGGCAGGATAAAACAACCAATGATATGCACAACAAACAACAAGAATACCATTAATACCACTCAACAATTTAGTAAACACAATTACACTCAATTAAATCAAACTCTTCAAATAAATGTCTTTCACATAGTTCTTCCAGATAACTCTCTTTCAAATATAATTTTCTCAAATAATTATTTTTCAAATATAATTCTTTCAATAAATCTTTTCAAATACAATTTTCTCAAATAAATATCTTTCAAAATACAATTCGTTTATATAATACTTCCTAAGTAAAAATCCTTCCAAATAAATATTTTGAATATAATTCTTTCAATTAAAAAGTCACTATGTGACACCCCATTTCAAAATCATCAAAATACGGGTCTCAGCTCATTTTTATATTTTTCGTAAATACGGGTCTCAGTCCATTTTCATATTTTTCGTAAATACGAGTCTCAGCCCATTTTTATATTTTTTGTAAATATGTGTCTCAGCCCATTTTTATATTTTTCGTAAATACGGGTCTCAACCCATTTTCATATTTCCACGGCACCTCGTGCCCATAATTAAATCATCATATTTGCTTGGTACCTTGTGCCCTCATTTCATATCTCAACTGCATAGATAATTCACGTGCCAATATCCCCATTTCATATCACAATTCACGGCACCTCGTGCCCACATTTCATTTCATAAACCGCCTGGCAATAGCCACAGGCTCCAAATTTCAACATAAATCATATTATTATCAATTTACTAACAACAAGACAAGTTGCATAAGGTATAAAAGTAAACACAAGAAAATCACAACATCACATGAAAATTGTCAACACCACAATCCCATATCATCACTGACAATAGCCATCCTTATCGCTCCTATTGCCACCCTTATCACTCTTATAGCCACCCTTATCGCTCCATCCAGACAATATCAATAGCCACCCTTATCGCTCATATTGCCACCCTTATCACTCCTATTGCCACACTTATCGCTCTGCCCAGGCAATATTCCAAAAAACACAACAACAGTGATATGCCACCCTTATAACCACATAATATCAACGGTAAAATGCCACCCTTATCTCTCCAAAATAACAACTCACACAACACAACAATTTTATACGAAAAATTATCACAGCAACATAAAAAAATTAATTCATATCACAATTTGCCCAATAGCCACAACCAAATTCCAAAGCTACAACCAAGTCAATTAATTTCACAACAAATAACCAAATGCTCCACACAATATGTACAACACCCAAAAACAATCAAATAGAGATAGAAATTACTCAACATAAAGCAAAGTCTTCATAAAGATCAAATTTTCAATAATTATATAAACACCTCTTCTTAAGCTCATTTAATTAATTATTTGCAGAGGGGATAATCCAAAATGAAATTAAGTTCCAATAATTATCAAACAGCAAATTCATGAAATTTCATAATAATCAAATAACAACCACATCACATTGTCATATAACAACATAGTCAACAACAAGGATTTAGGCACGACAAGTAGATGATTAAATACATGCCAACAGTTATCCGATTTACTACACAATATGCTCTAGACTTTAACTCAATAAAATTTGCACATATAAACCAAGAACATACTCGTCTGAAGTTATGCCGATATTCCAAAATCATCTTCTTGCTTGAATTGACCTCCGGGCTGTTCAAATCTATCCAAATTAATTGTATAACTTCATTAAAATTCATCGGAAACAATTTCGGATAATAATACGTCGACTTAAAAATTTATTCCAAAAAGATAACAAAAGTCAACGCGGGACCCGCCTCTCGGAACCCGACATAATTTTCATGAAATCCGAACACCCATTCCGATTCGAGTTCAACCATACCAATTTTATCGAATTCCAATAACAACTCGACTTCCAAATCTTAAATTTCCTTTTTGGAAGATTTTACAAAAATCTTGATTTTTCCTCCATTAAATCCGAATTAAATGATGGATTCAAAGACATAATCATGAAAATTAATCAAAACTGGATAAGAATCACTTACCCCAAACACCCACGCAAGAATCTCTCCAAAAATCGCCTTCTACCGAGCTCCAAATTAGATTTTGAGTTATGAACTCAAACCCCTGTTTTTGGGACTTTTAATTCTGCCCAGATACTCCTTCTTCACGTTCGCGACCATTGCTTTGCGTTCGCAACCATTGCTTCGCGTTCGCGAAGGCCAAACTCTAGATGCCTCAAATCCTTCTCCGCGTTCGCGTGACAAGAGTCGCGTTCGCGAAGGCCACTGTTCTTGCATCATCGTTTCCTCTTCGCGTTCGCGACTTCCTCATCGCGTTTGCGATGGCCAGCTGTCCAGCTCCTTCGCGTTCACGTTCGCAAAGGCCAAACGACCCCAGGCCCCTATCTTCCTTTCTTTTTCGCGTTCGCATTGCCTGTGATGCGTTCGCGAAGGCTTGCCCTGCTCCTTCTTTGCGTTCGCGTTCACAGCTTCGCGTTCGCGAAGAACAAATCATCAGCCATCCAAAATCCTTCTTCGCGAACGCGTGAGACCCTTCGCGTTCGCGAAGAACAATACCAGATATCAGTTCCAGCATTTGCAAAACAAGGAAAAATGATCCGAAATTATCCCGGAACTCACCCGAGCCCCCCGGGACCTCAACCAAACACACCATCCAGTCCCATAACATAACACGGACTTACTCGAGGCCTCAAATCATATCGAACAATATCAAAATGATGAATCACACCTCAAATCAGAATCTATGAACTTTGAACTTTCAAATTCTATAACTTGTGCCGAAACACATCAAATCAATCCGGAATGACTTCAAATTTTGCAGGAAAGTCCCAAATAACATAACTGAGCTGTTCCAACTCTCGGAATCGCATTTCGACCCCGATATCAAAAAGTCAAACCCCCGGTCAAACTTCCCAAAAAATTCGACTTTCGCCATTTCAAGCCTAAATTGGCTACAGACCTCAGATTCACAGTCCGGACACGCTCCTAAGTCCAAAATCACTCAACGGAGATAACAGAACCAATAGAACTCTATTCCGGAGTCGTCTTCACACAGTTCCGACTACGGTAAAAATCATAATACTTAAGCTTCCATCTCAGGGACTAAATGTCCCAAATCTCTCCGAATCATCCGTAAATTAAACTCGACCACACACGCGGGTCATAATACATATAGCGAAGCTGCTCAAGACCTTAAATCACTGAACGGGGTGTAAGTTCTTAAAACGACAAGTCGGGTCGTTACACCTACTTATGCAAGTAAATGCAATTTTCTAAAGTCTAGACACCAACAAAGATGTTATATGTGTTCATTAGGGGTGGTTTGATAGGATGTATCAGAAAAAATAATGCAAGCATTAGTGCTAAAGCTCAATTTCACATTTTAATCAATTTTTCACATAAAAACTTTCCGAAAAAATTTACGAACTGCACACGCAAGTCGAGGAATGCTGAAATGTGCTATTCGAGGTCTCAAAATACAGAAATGAATGTTTAAAATTAAAGATGACATATTGGGTCATCACAGATCTAAACTCGAATTAGAAGAATGAAGAAGACATAATCTTTCATTAAAAAACTCAGCGTCAAATATAGTCACTTTTACCTAAAAAATATTTTTTGGAAGTTTTGGCTCCAACCGTGAATCACACTTATTTTAGGTGATATTTTTAATCTCTAGATGCCCCAGTTCAGGAAAAAGCCGCAAAGAGAGCCGGATATAAATGAAATTACCTTGTCAAGTATTCGTCACTTTCAGAACCTTCCAAATATTTTGCAATTATGGTCCTACTTATGCAAGTAAATACAATTTTCTAAAGCCTAAACACTAACAAAGATGTCCATGTGTTCATTAGGGGTGGTTTGGTAGGAGGTATTAGAAAAAATAATGCAAGCATTAGCTCTAAAGCTCCATTTCACATTTTATTTAATTTTTTACATAAAAACTTTCCAAAAAAATTTACGGACTGCACATGCAAGTCGATGAATGCTGAAAGGTACTATTCGAGGTTTCAGAACACAGAAATGAATGTTTAAAATTAAAGATCACATATTGAGTTATCACAGATCTAAACTCGAATTAGAAGAATGAAGAAGGCATAATCTTTCTTTAAAAAACTCAGTGTCAAATATAATCACTTTTACTTAAAAAATATTTTTTGGAAGTTTTGGCTCCAACCGTGAACCACACTTATTTTAGGTGATATTTCAAATCTCTAGATGCCCCAGTCCAGGAAAAAGCCGCAAAAGAGAGCCGGATATAAATGAAATTACTTTGTCAAGTATTCGTTACTTTCATAACCTTCCAAACATTTTGCAATTGTCCTACATATGCAAGTAAATGCAAATTTCTAAAGCCTAAACACTAACAAAGATGTACACGTGTTTATTAGTGTAATGTTAGTTCTTTTTTGAAGGATTGTGACTTTTAATAAAGGAATATGAAGGATGTTTGGACTATATGAAAAGTGAATCAAACGGAATTGGGGGTTGCTAACGGGAAGCA
This sequence comes from Nicotiana tabacum, assembly GCF_000715075.1. Taxonomy (NCBI): domain Eukaryota; kingdom Viridiplantae; phylum Streptophyta; class Magnoliopsida; order Solanales; family Solanaceae; genus Nicotiana; species Nicotiana tabacum. The sequence goes on from NC_134103.1 coordinate 1,666,234, forward strand.
AAGACCGAAGAAATATATTCCTGTAAGTAGGATATTAAATTATTGTTTGGAAGGACATTTTAGTAATTCAATTTTTGTTTTAGGGTTTCCACTTTAATATAACTAGTCTTATAACTTGTTTGGATGGTTGTTACCCATTGTATTGTATCGTATTGTTACTTTAAATATGTTGTTTGTTTTGATTGTTACTTAAATTTTATTGTATCATATCGTTAAATCCGCCGTTACATAACGACAAAATGTGCCACTTTATGTAACGACCGATTTGGTGTGGTCGCGTCGTTATCTTGTCTTTTTATCTCAATCTCACCCTTCATTATTATTAAATAATTTTATTTTATCATTTACCCTACTTTTTTATATAGTAATTTTACCTTGTATCATAATTTTTCTTTATAATATTACAAGTTTATTCTTCATATTGCTGGTATATGATATCTTGAAATGATGGCAAACGACACAATCTATCCAAACATTGTATTTATCAAACGATATAGTACAATACAATACAGTACGATACGATATATTATGAAACGATACGTAACAACCATCCAAACAAGCTGTTAAGATACGCGCGTTGCGCGTGTACCCATGTTAATAAAAATAAAATTTTTAAAATAATATAAATGGTATATTTAAAAGATATTTGTGATAAATAAAAATTAGCAAAAATATGCTTTCCAAAGATAATTCTTTTAACCCACACTAATTAACTTTTTCAAAAGCCAAAATTCTCATCATCTTGTGATAAATACGTTTTCTTAGATTTTTGTAATGCTGTTAAATTTTAGGACATATTACGCATTTTGATGTTATAATTATATTATTTTTTTATTAGGCGAATATGTTATTTGATATTTTGTATTCTGCTTAACGTATATATTTGCTGATAAAGTAATTTTGAATAATTAAAAAGAATTAAAATTGCTAGTATTTGGCCATATGAAAATAAAAAGATGAAGAAAGAGAGAAGAATAAAAAAAAATACTTTTTATGCCCAATACCTTGCTTTAAATTGATCTAGTATTTGGAGCCAGATTTCACATTTTTTTTTTGTAAGAAAGCACAAAAAGAAAAAAAGAAACTAATATTTTTCAAAACTGATCTACACCAAACAATGTTGATGGAAAACCTCGAGAAGACATAATAAGCCGCCGACCTCGAGAAATTTTTCAATGTTTATTAGGATTTATAAAAGTAAAATCATACTTGATTTAAATTTTTAAAATTAGGTATTCGTACATTTTTCAAATAAAAAAATTTAGAATCTTAATTTTTAGAAAAATAATTAAATTATTATTCTTAAATATTAGAAAAATAATTAAATAACTATTTTGTCTAGTGAGTAGTGTCCATAATCAAAGATTTAGAGATCTAATATATGTTACACATGTATGTGTCTGTATATTTTAGAAGGATTTAGAACAAACATTAACAATACAAAAATTTCTTTTTAATTTAGTACAATACATTAATCGTTGGCAGAAGGTTACTCTTCTTAGACTATCAACTACATTTACTTTATAAATTAATATACTTGATTTTTAAATACCCAATAGAATAACAATGTTTATATTTAGCGTAGAAAAGAATATCAACTAATTAATATAGCCTAAACCTAAAAGGAATACAAAGTGGAACAACTTTGTATAGGTACGCGCGTTGCGCGTGTACCATAATTTAATGAGTAAAACTTTTAAAATTATATGAAAATTTGTGTTTGACTAATAAAAGAAAAGTATATTTTTATGAAAAAGATGATTATAGACCTTATATAACTAACTCAATAAAGAAAATTATCATATAGAAGTCCTTAATCATCTGTTGATATGTTCAACTTAGAATTTGTTTTGGTTTTATAATTTTATCACTTTAATTTCACAGGCCATTATGCTTCCTTTTCAATTTCAACAAGAATACGCAATCCTTGAAGATTTAAGATTGGAAAAAATTTAAAGTATGTTTTGAAGTATTAGCTTAGAAGAAGCTTACTTGAGAATCTGACATTATCAAAAAAAAAGAATTATTAGTCTAAAATAGATATTTACTACCCGAGAAACTTATTTACCATCACAATTTAAGATTCTTTTTTTAAAAAAAAATTATAAAATAACTCTCTTTCGTAGCTTCACAAAGATAACTATTGTCCCATAATAAGAAAAACAAAAGCTTAATTAAAGAAGAAAAAAAACAAGAAGGGCTGAAAAATATGTTCAAAGTGAAATAAAACAAATATGTTGATTTTTCTATCTTAATAATTTCTTTGAATATAGATCAATTCATAGTAAGTTTGATTTAATAAAATTTAAAGAGAATACTTTATTATATATTTTATTAAAAAATTATACTATCAACATATTTCACTATGTCCTTTATATTTCTATCATATTGTGTATAAGTTATATGAATTGTGTAGAAAGTTAGCACTATCATGTAACTTATAGATAATTACATGTAATCTCTTTATAAACATAGTAATTATATTAAAAATATTACCTAATAACTATCAAAGGTTACAATTTACTAACATTATAAAAAGAATATGAATACTATACAACTTAATCCATATCACAATCACCAATGTATTAAATCTTTACAGATGTACTTTTCTAACTTAATATAGTTATTAATTTATGCATGATTAGGAATAGGATACCCAAATTTAACTGTATAGATGACATAAAACTAACGGATAATTAGTATGTGGTATATTTTATATATTTATTGGTACAATGATATTAAGTTTTAACTAATAAATTTATTGATAATTAAGTTAGTTTAAGTTATTTATTTATTGGTAATAATTAAATTAACTATAACAAAGTAAGAAAAGGAAAAAGAATAACTTGGGAAGAAGAATAATCTCACTGCAATACGTTCAACAAATTAAAGCTCTTCCATATCAAAATTCTAAATATTTGAATTTCTACCTAGTTAAAACAAGGAATGAGCAAAAATTTTATTGTTTTCAAAGCCCTAATATATTAAGAGAATAATTAAATGACAACGTTGAACTCTATTTTTTAAGGATATTCATATTATGGGAAATGATAAGTTTTACATTGCCTATCTACCACAACCTTCCTTTTTTATTCAAGTTTAAGATGGACAATGTGAAAAAGCTCACACAAACGGAGTTAACAGAGGAAAAGAAAACTTGCTCCGACTAAAAGCTGGATCAAGCTTTCTCCTTCATAACTCTTATGCTTTGAACTCTAATTAAAGCCATTGTTGTAATATTAGAAGAAGAAATAACAAACCCCTAATCATATTATTAATCCTTTGATCACAAACTGACGTTTTCTTGGAAAAAATGTCAAGAATATGCTAACAAAGAGGAAGAATAATTTCGGTGCCGTTTATTTTGGACAAAAGTTGATTATAAATGTGGGAAAATGCAAACATATAATTTTTTCAACACAAAAAAATTATGGCTATTTTTGGGTTTTGGAAGACTTTGAATTAAGTAGTTTCTAGAAGTCATAAGTTGAATGATGAAGTGTTGGCAGACATTTTAGATTTGGGGAGGAAAATGAACATATCATTTTCTTTCAAGTATAATATATGATATAGTTAACCTTTTTCTCAGTCCAAATAATTTTCTTTTGCACGCATTAGTTATCTGAGATTATAATACAATGATTGCTTATGTGGTAATTAATAATTAAGAGATTGTCAGAACAATAATCAGAAATTATTACAATGATTAATCCTTCATTAAACTTAGCTCCGCCACTAGAACCAGCTATCTCGGCTACCAACTAATGCGAACCTAAAAACTTGCATTTAGCAAGAGTATGAAATTTTAGGGAAGAATATAGAGAGCGATTGGAACAATTTCATAGCTTGTAGTTTCGAATGGAACATACTATAGCTCTTACACTAATTGGTCTATAGCTTATTACCATTGATTGTATTTAACTAATTGTATATCTAAACAACTACAGTATCTATTAGGCAATACATGCATGCAAGATTGACATGAAATTGGTGTAATTTCAATCATTCATTTGAATACTATACCACAAGATTTATAACTAAAGTTATTTCTTAATCCTTACTCTCCCTCCCCGCCCACAATCATTATTCTTGGGAGGATCAACAATGATTGGTCACCACCATTTTTACTTTACCTGGTAAGTCGAACTCTTAGTCTTTATAATTTGCAGGAGCAACTCTCATAAGTTATATACGATTAAACGATAACAAACGTTATAATTTAGAAAAGAAATGCCTTATTTATTTTTATACATTTATTTATTTATCACCGTTGTTATTGATCTTTTGTCTCTGAACCGATATTTTCTGAAAACAGTCTCTCTATCCCTCCGGGTTATGGATAGAGTATGCGTACGTTCTACCATCTCAAACCCCAAGATTATTAATGGATTGTTATTGTTGTACATTTATTTATTTATTTATCTGCCTATCAAATGTTGTATCCTGTTTCTTTAATTTGATATATTCTGAAAGGCATATGTTAATTGTTCGCAAAATCAGGAAAAGGGAAGTGAAAAATAACCTATTGTGGTCACCCTGTTAAACCATATAGACCAAAACAACCACAAATTCACATAATTGGAGGACTATTTTGTTAAAACAAAAGTCTTCACAGAAAGCATTAAGCTCCGCAAAAGCTATTTGCTACAAAATTCCTTGCATACCCCAAAATTTCAATGTTTAAAGTTCTTCCTTTCACTGCAATAGTCCACCCTAATGCAATTACAGCTCCAAGGTTTCTTTAAAACCCCTCAATTTAACCCAGAAGCAACAACAAAAAAAAGGATTCTTGAAAATCATGTTTTTATTTTTGTTATATACTGATAAAGATTGTTCTTTTATGCAATTACAGCTCCAAGGTTTCTTTAAAACCACTCAATTCCACCCAGGAAAAAAAAAGTCTTGAACATCATGTTTTTATTGTTTTATACTGATAAAGATTATTCCTTTATGAGTTTCTGATTAAAATTTGTTTGTAAATTGCAGATTGGTTGTGAAAATGTCAGCAATAGCCACCAAAAATGCAGTGGAGTCATTTGTAGTGAAGCCACCAGCACACCCAACTTATGATTTAAAGGGTGTTATTCAACTTGCCCTCTCTGAAGATGCTGGGGATATAGGTTTGGTTTTAGCTTATATTGTTTTTTAATCTTATGTTTGTCAAATGGGTTTCAATAAGTTTTTATACGTGGGGAAATGCTGTTAAAGAAAACTAATGGTAAACGTTTTAATTAATTGGGAGGTGCTTTATGAAGTTTAGCTATAGTCTATTTTTTTTTTGTGAACTCCAAGCTTCATTCTTTCTTGTGTAGCCTCAATTAGTTAGAGCTAATTGTGTTCTTTTTCGATAAGGACAGCTAATGTGTTCTTAATAAGTATTATCTTCAGTTTAAGGAAAGAGGAGGGGGGAGGAATAGTTCTGCCAAAAGTTGCTTTCTTTCTTGTTTTCCATCCGCTGTGAGGCCCAACTAATCCAGATTCGCGCTAGGAAGTCCCACGTTGAGGTAAAGGTGACTTCATTCTCAGGCTTGAACGTTGGACCTCTTGTTAAGGATTGACGTATCGCCCCACCACAACCTTTGGCGTTAAAAGTTTTTTTTTTTAAGTTCAATATCAGGAGGATACTGTCATGTACTGTCTGACTCTCTGCGTGATGGAAAAGTTTGTTTGAGTAAATTTCTTGGAACTAGCAATATTTTCAGCACCTAGCTACCATTGTGAATTTGAGTACTCAATTATACAAAAACCAATTTTTCCTATGTATTATTTGTGTGAAATGCAGGAGATGTGACTTGTAAGGCGACAATTCCTATTGACATGGAATCCGAAGCTCATTTTCTAGCAAAGGAAGACGGGATTGTAGCAGGAATTGCACTTGCTGAGATGATATTCGCAGAGGTTGATCCTTCACTAAAGGTATTGATTTTTTCAATTAGGTTGTTCTGGTAACCGGTATTTCTACTTTGAAGAAATGTCTGAAAAAAGGGTTTTTTAATTTCTTCATGTTCTCATTATCAGATGGAGTGGTCTATAAATGATGGCGATAAAGTTCATAAAGGCTTGAAATTCGGCAAAGTACAAGGTAAACTATATGTGAGAAATGATGAATTGCTAATGATTCTTTGACTTAATAATAATCTTGCCTTAACGTTTGTAGGAAAGGCTCACAGCATTGTTATAGCTGAGAGAGTTGTTCTCAATTTTATGCAAAGGATGAGCGGAATTGCTACACTAACTAAGGTGTGTTTGTCCTCATGTAAGTAGCTCATCATTAATAAAGATCTGGAAAGATATTGCAATGAATGGAAATGGTTATTGTCATTGATGTGTTGGTTCCAGTATTCCAAAGTTAAGTCAAGCGTACTAGATCTGTGACTGGTCAATTGTTCTATGTCCGAAATTACTGAATTTTGTTGCAGAACATATGTGTTGATCCAAATTTACACATTCCTGTATGAATTATGATATATAAAATCAATGAAATATCCTTCAACGTTTCGAGTACAATAGTCCAGAGTGCAAGTCTTGGAAACAGATTCCCTGTACTCTTTATAAGGCTGTGTACGTCCGCTCTTCTGATACGTTAGATGGTGTGAGAGCCACACACTGAAAACAATTCTGCAATCAGTCTATGACAAAGATTCCTCAGTTTAATCCAGTGTTGCGCGGACTCTCAAAAATGATGCCGCACCCGTGTCGGATCCTCCAAAAATACACTTTTTTGGAGGATCCGACACGCACCCAATAACATTTTCGGAGAGTCCGAGAAACATAGGTTTAATCCATCACAAACAATAGGTGCAAATGCACATGCAAAGACGTAACTATACACATGCCATTTTCTAGAACTCAGTAGATGAGAATAAATTAACGAATGAATGTTAACTTAAATTATAAAGTACCAACAAAATTTGTAACTAATAAGAACGGTTCAAATATTCACCCGGAAATGAAATAATGTGTGAAATCTAAACAGAATTGTTGTTGGAATTTGCAAAAGGAGCTGTGAGTTTTGATACTTTTGGTACAACTACTTGCGTTTACCTTTCAATGGATCCCCTTTGGTTCTCTAAATCAGGTAACAAATATCAAATATTTGTCCACAAAAATTAATTCCATGTGTTCCTTTTTCAGGATATCGACACTGCTGCTGGTGTCATGTTTTAAAAGAATATGAAAAATTTCATTGAACCAAAAACAAAATATCTTCGTCTCTCTAATGAAAGACAATCTAGATGTTTTGTACCTGATAATGCTATTTCAAGATGTCATGGAGTTCATTGTCTTGCCTCTGTATTAATGATTAGAATTTAGAAGAGAGTGATTTTTTTAATATTTGCAGGCGATGGCAGATGCTGCTCACCCTGCTACCATCTTGGAGACTAGGAAAACTGCTCCAGGATTACGTTTGGTGGATAAATGGGCGGTAAATATTTACTCGCCAAAATCATCCATTGTGAAAGGCTATCACATGTATATATAGTTTATCTTGGCTGACTTTCTACCTGGCTTTAAGTGAAGGTATTAATCGGTGGGGGGAAGAATCACAGAATGGGCTTATTTGATATGGTAATGATAAAAGATAATCACATATCTGCTGCTGGAGGTGTCAGCAAAGCTCTAAATTCCGTGGATCAGTATTTGGAACAAAATAAACTTCAGATGGGGGTTGAGGTTGGCCACATATACCTTTGGATTAAATTGTTCGATATGGTTATAGTTTGCGCATATGATATGTTTGTTTCGACCTGACAGTTCAATTACCTATTCTGCTGGAATATATTAATCATTTAATCTTAGCTTCTGCCATCAGTTGTGCAATACTCTTTTGTCAATTTTGTATTTTGTCAGATAAACATTTTTCTAGAGCCATTTCAATCATAAACTATTTATATTGTTGATAATATAAACTTTATGATTGATGCTATTTCTGATATCCTTTCACTGAAGAACTGAATTCTTATCTGTTGAAATCAAATGTTAGTTCAAGTTCAGAGATGTTTGCCCTACACCTCAAGACTTTTATTTTACATTTTTGTATCTAGATACACTTTAGGGGTTGAGAGTAGTATCCCAAAATATATCATGATTTCGGATAACTGAAACAAGAGTGGAAAATTGTTTTATTTGACCATGTTAAAGCAGTTAGCGAACAAAATAGTTTGTCAGGTTACATTTTGGACTAGTTTTCGAGGTCATGTTTTTTGGATTTCGGCACACAACAATGTACATGGGTTCCACTCCCTTGGATATTCTTTCTTGATAATGTTTTGCTTTTGTTACAAAAGTAAAGGGAAAAGTAAAAATAACATTATATATTGCTGAAAAAACCGGGAAAATTTCTGCTTTCGGGAATTTTTCAATGTTATCATCCACCCTAATATAACCTAAGAGGTTTGGGAGAAACTGTATTTTTGGTCTGTCTTTGCATAACACTTAATAGTGTTGTCATTAAGTTGGTAATTTGCACCTACTTTGGATAGTTAAGAAGACTAATTATGTAGATACTTTTTTTTTATAAGGCAAAATCTTATAAATGTGTCACCATCAAGAATATGCTGGTAGGAACCCAACTTACGTTATTGTATTTAGCAGTTTTGAGCGTATGGTCCTTTCTGAATGTGCTCAATATCTGGTAATTATTGTCAGAGTTTTAAACCTTTTCTCTTATCCAACAGGTTGAAACCAGGACAATTGCAGAAGTACATGAGGTTCTAGAATATGCATCTCAAACAAAGACTTCGTTGACTAGGATAATGCTTGATAATATGGTTGTTCCATTATCTAACGGAGATATTGAGGTATCCATGCTTGAGGAGGCTGTAGATTTGATCAATGGGAGGTTTGAGACAGAGGTACTTCTGGTTTCATTTAAAATTTTTACTGCTCCACAAACTGTCAGTATATACGAAGCTTAGAAATAGCATTTAAGATTTGATTTTATGAAAAAAACTCCTAACTCATAAAAAAAGATACTGCGCGGTTTCAGAGGCGAATCCAGGATTTAATGCTTATGGTTTCCTGCAACAATCTCGAGTAAATTTTCAATAATAACTGAGTTCACATTCAAACATTTATAGATATTTAGTAAATTTTCGAACACATTTACACTGTTTGGACAAAATCTACTAGATTCACTTGAACCCTTAGGTCGGGAGGTGGATCCGCCCCTTCTTGGTTTCCCGTTTATTATTTTTGTCAGCGGATATCTTGTGATGACATGCTTTGTTTGCTGTAATGGTGGCAGGCTTCAGGAAATGTTACCCTTGAAACAGTGCACAAGATTGGACAAACTGGTGTTACCTACATTTCTAGGTATGTATTTCGCTCTTGCTATTTTTTAGACAAGAGGGGTTGCTCTGATGATAAGCAACCTCCACTTTCAACCAAGAGGTTGTGAGTTCGAGTCACCCCAAGAGCAAGGTGGGGAGTTCTTGGAGGGAAGGATGTCGAGGGTCTATTGGAAACAGCCTCTCTACCTCATGGTAGGGGTAAGGTCTGCGTACACACTACCCTCCCTAGACCCCACTAGTGGGATTATACTGGGTTGTTGTTGTTATTTTTTCAGAAGATCTTCATTAAAGAAATTGGAAGATAATAAAAATAGAATAGACTTCTCATTGTGTGTTATTTGTATTGCTGGGACGTCTTTCTTTTCCTCTTTTTTTATACTAATAAGATGGTTAGTTTACTCGCACACATCAGACAAAAGCTCCCATTAGATGGTCTATGTTATGCATAATTTTCTTGATAAAATTGATAAACAGGAGAACTTACATGGATTGCTAAAGTACAACAACAACTATAAACCTAGTGTAATCCCACAAGTAGGGTATGGGGAAGGTAGTGTGTACGCAGACCTTACTTTCATCTTGAAGGTAGAGAGGTGGTTTTCGATAGACCCTCGGCTCACGAAAGACGAGAAGAAAAGCAATAGCACCAAGCAATAACCAATAAGATAGTAAGAGAACGAAACGAAAGGAACAAGTAATACTAAAAAAATCTAACAAAAATAGAATATAGGACTAATACTCTCGACGACCTACTTACCGTCTACCTTGATTCTTGAGCTTCACACATTCCTATCAAGGGTCATGTCCTCTGTAAGTTGTAGTAAAGTCATATCCTGCCTAATCACCTCTCCTCTATACTTCTTCGGCCAATCTCTACCTCTTCTCAGCCCCTTTAGCTTCAACCTCTCACACCTCCTTACATGGATTGCTAAAGTGCTGACAATTAGGTTGTTGACCTCTTCGGTTATTTATAAGTTAACAAAGGCTTTACTTTTAAGCACATGATTTAGTGTGGGGTACAATTTCCTCGCTAGGAGTGGACTCAATACTTGAGAAAGTTCAATATATGTTTGTTTCATCCACTAATGATACCCTTTGTCAGATATTAGCCTGTTATTTTGATAAAAACGAATCTATCTTTTGTTTGGTCCATATGTATTAGGCACCTGAAGGTTTTGTTATGATACTTATAGTATGAATATTTGCAGTGGTGCACTAACGCATTCTGTGAAAGCACTTGACATTTCCCTGAAGATCGATACAGAGCTCGCCCTTGAAGTCGGACGACGTACAAAACGAGCATGACCGCCATTACTTTTGTTGTAGGGTTGGAGTAAAAGCAGCTGAATGGCACAAAGTGCAAATAAGAATTATTTTACTAGTTGTCAAACAAATAAGATGTAAGTTGCTGGAATAATTCGGTGGCTCTTTTACAACCTAATTGCTTGAGTTGATATTTCATTATAGCTTTGCTTTCATGTTTTGGTGTGTGTGAAGTTCTGTGTTACTTCAAATCTTTTATGGCTCTCTTCCAACCTACCTACCTCTGAATATTTTGGTGCACTACTTTGTAAAGGAAACAGCAAAGTTAAGGGAAGAGCCCTGAGTATGGAAAAATATTTAGTAGGGAGCGCTTCCCCCGAATGGGGCCTTACATGGCGCGAATCCGGATATAGTCGGGTTCCAACGTGGGTACAGGATACCGGGTGGGAACCAAAAAAAAAAAGGTGTCAATCCTTTCTTGAATGTGCTCCTATGCATATTACATTGATTATATTAATATTAGAAAGAAAGAGTAGTGAATTGTATAAACATCTCTACTATCTACTACGAGGCAACTATAAAGATATGTTTTGAATAAATTAAAGAAAAATGAAATATTGCATTAGAAAATGGGAAAGTATAATTCATTGTCCTTAATGCAAAACAAGTTGTGTTAGCTATATGAATACTCACTAGCCATGTCTTTTGATCGGCTTTATAAAACCGGATCAGCCCATGTCTCGTAATATTTGTATTATGAGAAATAATTAGTTTTATATCGACTACTTAGCCACAATTCTAACACCTTTATTCGAGCTTGAGACGGACAATGCATCACTTTCTACGTGCGCGCTAGAGCTGTCAAAACGGGCAAGCCCATGCCAAGCCTCATGGGCTTTTAAATTTGGTGGGCTAGGATAGGCTGGCCCGCCATATGAATGGGCCTTTAAATGGCCAGCCCAACCCAACCCTAAGAAGGCCGCGGGCTAGGGCAGACCGGCCCTTCAACTTTTTTTAGAAAAAAAAAATTTCTTTAAATCCTTAAATATTTTTTCGTGACGTAGTCGATTAATCATATAAACAACTTCTGTTTGCTTAGAGCATACAAAAAGCTTGATATTTGACGAGGAATCTCCTAATTGAAATGCAAATTCTCTATATTTCTAGCTCTTATTTTTTAAAGTTACATGAATATTTTCTTAATAATTTTCTTTCATTTTCCTCAGATTCAGAGATTGCTTCAATAAGTTTATATGTTAAGATTTTTTAATTTAGGATTAACATCATTTGCTGATTTCATCATTATAGTCCATAAAAATTTTAAAATTCCTGAAATTTGCTAGTGGTCAATTTTTTGTGTGTATTTAAAATTGATATTTTTCTATATTGAAGAGCAGTTTAAATATTAATAATAATTAGAGTAATCCAAACTGATCATTGGACGCTTAAAGTAATATTTTCTTTTGAAAAAAATATTATTATTGACCACCTAAAACTTTTTGAGTTCGTTATTAATTAAACAAAAGAAAAACTAATTTTGTCATATTACATGCACGTCAAAAATCTAAATTTTAGTTGATATGAAAGGATAAATGAGCAATCTAGGGTTGGGGAATGGAGATTATAGTTAATAGTTTTTTTAGTTTTTTCTTTTTAAAAATATTTAATAGTTAATTAATTTGAATTTAAATTTTTTTGGCCCACGAGCCGGCTCAGGCCCAGCCGCAAGGGCAAGTGAGCTGACTTGGGCCGGGCTTATAAGCCTCCGTTTTAAATGGGCTCAAAAAATCCTAATGTCTAATAACTTTAATCCATTATATAGATTTGGGTGAGAAGTAAATGAATTAAAAAGGTAAATTAAAGACTAATGTCTCCTTTATTGACATGTTTTGAGAGGCAACCAAGTTAAGAATTAAATAAATTAGAAAACAACATTTCCTCTTAGAGGAATAATTCACAATTACATATTATATTACCATCGTGTGCTTCTAATATATATATATATATATATATATATATATATATATATATATATATATATATATATATTAAAAGCACAAAAGCCCTTAGCGAAATGTCGTTCGTCTTTTTACCATTTTAAAATAGAGTTCACACTAGACAAAATAGTCATTTGCTTATTCTCCTAGCTAATATTTATGAGTTTTAAATTTAATCAAATTTATTACTTATTAAATATTAATTTTTTTCTTATTAGAATTGAGTAAAAAGTCCTTATAATTAGGACTTTAATATTTAGGCTTTTCAAATTAATTTAAATTTTGACTATTAAAACTTTCCTTATTTGAGGTAGGTAAAAACTCTTAATACTTAGAAATTTAACATCAATTAAGATTTTACTTATATATAAATATAAATTCTTTCCTTATTTAAATTATTTTTTTCTAAGAATTATTACTTAAGTTTTTCAATATCTTCCAAAACAATAGAAATTAAATGACTCTAGAAGTTGTTATTCAAGTTTTGAGAAAATAATTTTTTGAATGGGATACAAAAATGTGTGTGTCTGTCAAAAAAATAAAAAAAATACTATAATAATTATTCTATTTACTTAAACAACGTAGTAGGTGGCTTTAAGAATTTCAAATATGTTGTCAATTTCTAAAATTTATTACAACTCCGTTATTTTTGCCATACCTTTTTAATCAAGCAAGAAAATAATAAAGCTCTAGCTAAACTTTTTTATTGATTTGACCCAAAAATAAAAATACACAATTAAGATATATAGTTATTTGCATATAAAACAATAACAGATAATACACAATTGGTATTTTATTATTTTAGCTAAACTATTTTTATGCTAATGTGTTGGAATTCGGTCTAAGTTTTTTTTAATAAATTTGACCTGAAAATAAAATAAAATATACAATTGGATCAAATAGCCATTAAATCTAAAAAAGAACTTAAAAATATAAAACTGGATAAAATATGTTGTATATTAGATGCATTAAGAATAAATACATAATTATATTGTAGTAAATAAATAATTATATTAACGATTGAAAAGTATTACATCGGAAATTTATTTTTTTAATTTTTTTCACTTTCACGCACCTAAAGGAGAGTATATGTATCTACGCTCTTTATCACATTAACATTCCGGAGTAACAATCAAATTGTCAACTTCGAGGGTAATTAAGACTATACTTTATTTAGGTGTGTAACGATTTCGTGCAAAGTTTAGGAAATTTTTTTAACATAAGCTCCATATTTTTGGCTCATAGATTGACATGGTCCTTTTAGAATCTATTAACGTTAATTAATTTCATTACAATCTTAGCTTCTTACTTTCATAAAAGAAAATATTAGGATGCATAGTTGTGTGCTTGGACCAAAAAAAAAAAGTTCCCTCCAAAAAAAAAATAGTAGATTAATCAAAATGTAGTGGTTGAATAATACATTTTGTAATATTAATTTAGTCTCTTTTAATATGTTGGAAACAATTCATATGATATATCTTCTTGATCATAAAAATAGAAAAATTGTGTTTTGGTATTGAGAATTTCTTCCTTAGTTGAAGTTAGCTAATTAGAATCAACAACTTGTAGAAACTTAAGCTTTGGTTAATTTTAATTTTATAACTCAAACCCAAATTCAAATATAATATTTATGTAATTTTCTAAAATTTTATATTCATTGAGATAGGTAACACACGCAACGCGCGTATCCAAAAGACATATATATATATATATATATATATATATATATATATATATATATATATATATATATATATATATATATATATCAAATAATTTAAACTCACACGATTTTTTTTTTTGCCGGTGACTGGGGTTTCTGCAATCGTCCTTGGCGATTGGTATGCATAGTTTTATTGGTTTTAATCTTTTTTAGCTCAGAGAAGTGCATGTGCCAAGCACGTGACTTGAGTAATCCCATTGACCCATATTTTTGGGAACTTGTATTTATTACAAATGCAATCAAACATTATAGCCTTGTTTATTCAAACTAACACAATCATTACTTCCGGTCCATTTTAATTAATTTTTTTGGCTATTTTTATATATATTAAGGAATTTATATTTTAATATTAATTAATAATAAATCGATTAATTAACCTTTATTTGTTTATTGGAACTATAACAAATACTCCTAGGCTCTTTACTCCAAAAATAACTTTGAAAAAAAAAAGTTAATTCCTTTTTTATATCTGAAAAGATCAAATATTGTGAACCACAAAAAAAGGTTAAAAAATCAATTAGAGTGGATCAGAGGGAGTAATAATTAACAAGCAGTTAGTTCATTAAGGTGCTATTGCCAGCAGTAATATAACAATAAGAAATACTCTCTCTTATCCATTTTAATTGATTTTTTGGTTATTTTTACACATATTAAGGAATTTCTTAATAATGAAATTGACTATATTAATCTTAATTTATTCATTAAAAATATAACAAATACTCATAGATTTTTTTACTCCAAGGGCAACTTTGAAAATAATAAGTTAATTTTTTCTTAATATTTGAAAAAATTAAATATTATGGACCACATAAAACATGCCAAAAAATCTATTAAAATGGACTGGAGTCCTGAGGGAGTATACTATAAAATGGTACCTGAATGATACGAAACATAATAATGTAAGCCTCGAGTCATTCAACATATATAACGTGCTTTAAAACTCTCTTTAATTATTAAACTTTAAAAAGGACAAATTAGCAATGGCAATTAATGAGCAATTAATTTAGAAGATTTAACCCAAACAGTCGTCCACCTAATCTCTTAAACTTAAAATAGCTGTCGGATGTATAATATATATATGTACAATATATGTTTAGCTATGTATAATCTATATATATCGGCTAGAAAAAATAAACATTAAATCTTGACGACTATTTGTGTAACAATCTCATTAATTTATGGTGTACCTAAGGGCTTATAAATATGATCCCCCATGTTATAAGAAATCACCACACAGTACTCCTCTGCTAGCTTTGTTCATTAATAAGAAATATTTCAAAGTATTTGCAAATATGGCTGCCAAACATCAAGTGAACAAGCTATCTTATTCATTGCTCTCTTGGCGATAACTATTGAATCGTAAACCGTAATTTTACTTTACTTTATTTGTAATTTTATGAAGTCGTGCATTATATTACTTAGAGACGGACCTATGTTATATCGAGAAGAGTCATCGGCACCCGTAAAATTTAGCAAAAATTTCACGTATACACAAAGGCGGATCTAGGATTTCAAGAAGATGGTGCACCATCAACTACGAGATTGAGACAAGTCATGGATACAGAATGCTGAATATATAATTCCAGTAATTGCTAAGCTAAGGTTTAAAGAGTCGTAGGTGATGAGATAGGGAGTTAGACAAGAGATACCGGAGGATAACAATTTTCTTAACGATTTTAGTGATTAATTACACAAAAAACATGTAAAAGGTTTTCTCTATCTATTTAGAAGTCAATTAGCGATAATTATATGTAGCATAACACGCGATTGATTTACGACCTCTAGAAGGCATAAATAACAAATTACAATAGATGAAAGTGCTTTACACGTAATATGCTAGACCATATATACTCTAAATCTTCAAATCTTGGTTCCGCCTCTAATAATATTGCATTAAACATATGTAGTCAATATGCATATCATGATGTGCATGAGCTTTTTGTACATCCACTTAGACATGTATGTATATATATTTTTACGAATGTTTCTACGTCCACTCAGACATGTATGTATATATATTTTTACGAATGTTTCTATGTACAAATCCATACAGTGTCGGAGCCACCTTATCCCAAGGGTGTCAACTAACACATCTTTGTTAGTATATATTGACTCCCCTTGATTTCTTCTTTATATTTTGACACTCCTTAGTGAAAATTCTGGCTCCGCCGTTGCATACGGACATTTATATTTACATTGTTTACATTATGATATTTGGATTCTTACGTTGATCTTAATCACAATATATGCAGTTGATATGTTCGGACCACCAAGTTTACAAGTGATGGCTGTTCGAGACTTGACGCCAGAAACAGCAATGATGCGAAAGAAGCTATTTTGTATGGCAAGTTGTGGCGATTATTGTAGCTCTAACAGTGGCTGCGGTGGCATTACTCTCTGGCGGAGACGGATCCAGGATTTGATGGCTACGGGTGCCACTATTTTAATGTAAAACGATCACTAGTGAAGAAGATTGAATTAGGGTGTACATTCAGTCGATTCGATCCGTTTTGGATTACTTCGGTTCGGTTCGATCCATTTTGAATTTATTCAATCCAATTTAAAATTTGTTTTATGCATAAACGAATATGTGATACATCCCTTCCATCTACATGTAGCTGATTAATATTATATTATGTCTTTGATTCATCACTATAAAAAAAAAAATTATAATTAATAAAATAACATTATATGGATTAAAAAAGAAAATGATTAGATTACATCCATCCAAATAAAATACGAATATCCAAAAAAAGACAAAGGAAGCAAATATACAATATAAATAAATAATAAAATTGAAAATGTATAAGAAAAGTGAATATATAAGATGAAGAAAATAAGAGAAATTAACAAAAAGAACATATAGAAAAGAAAGGCAACACGAGAGCATCTAGACAGTCTCGATCCCAGATATTGTGTATGGAATTTCAGCATTTCAACCACGGCACCTTCAGTCATCTTGTGACTTGGAGTACCACTTGTTCCTTATGTAGGTATTTTTATGGAAAATACTAGTATGTATATAAAACTTTATCCGAGCGACCGGGTGGCATGCCACCCCCAACTCCATACATAGATCCGCCCCTAGGCGGATAATTAACTCATTCATCTGAGTTACTTAAGTCATCATAATTCATGATATGCAGAAGATTCTCAATTTCAGCTTCTCTTATGCAAAGCTGTCGAAGAAGATTGTGAATTTTGCAAGTTTTCATCCTTCCATTAGCCCTTTGTTTACCAGCTAAAATTAGACTTCTATCAATTAACTCTTGTAAATACTCCTCGAGACTTAGAAAAGACAGGTCATGAGGAGGAAAATCATAGCAGCTGACATAATCTGATAATCATCAACATATTTGAGCCGAGTGGTTAATATAATTCGGCTTTTATTGTCATCATTTGGAAATATTCTTTGCATTTTGTCCCAAGCCTCATCTATGACAATTAGAAATCTCTTACCCTTCAGACCTTTATACGCAATATCCGCTAGCTGATCACTGCTTATATTTTTTATGCTTTCATCAGTCCTGTTGATCCGCCTAATTGAAGAGACAACATCAAGAAGCACTTACCTACCATTGTCCATGTGAAGGGGTGCCTTGGCGTAACTGGTAAAATTGTTGCCATGTGACCAGGAGGTCACGGGTTCGAGCCGTGGAAACAACCTCTTGCAAAAATGCAGAGTAATGCTGCGTACAATAGACCATTGTAGTCCGGCCCTTCCCCGGACCCTGCGCATAGCGGTAGCTTAGTGCACCGGGCTGCCATTTTTAGAGACGGTAACCCATGCATGTGTATCAAATCGATGTCGAATAGATGAATCATCATAAACTTTTCTAGCAAGAGTTGTCTTACCTATACCTCCCATACCAAACAATTGATATGACTGTTAGCTCCTTTGTTTGGGCAGTGAGGCGATCTAGTATGATGTTGAAGTCATCCTCCATTCCAATAACAGTATTTTTCCAGTTGCATACTTTCTTGATGAGGAAGAAGTTGTTGCTAATTCTGCACATTTGCTTTGTATCACCTCTTTCCTGCTTTTTCCACTTCTTGCAATTCATTATTGAAGGCTTTACAAGCCCTTTCTCGGTCATCTGCATTATTTGCTAGAATGATGCTTCTTAGGCTTGAATCAACTCTATCTTCTGCTTCGTAGACAACATCAGTGATCCTCATTTCTAAAACCTTCAGAGTTTCAATATTATTAATTTCCTTTGTACTATCCTCAAGGAAAATCTGAATAGCACAAAGACTTTGATAAACAGGTTCAGCATGTTGTTGTATAGAGCTTCCAAAAAACAAACGTTGGTTAGGTAGCAAGAGTTGCTGGAGTGTATGCATAAGCGACGAAAGAGCAGCATAAGCCATTTCTCTGAATTTGAGTGTAAAAATATGAGTAAAGGTCTCTACACCCTGAAGACAGCAATATGTAGAAAATACTAAGCTAAATGCGGAAGGACAAAGAGCTACTCACCTACCTCCTTGTTGGCTTATTTATTTATTATTCTTATATAGAAGGGGAACTTTTTTGAGCAACGGTAAATTTGTGTCCACGTGATATATAGGTCATGAGTTCGAGTCGTGGAACCAGCTACTAATGCTTTTATTAGGGTAGTCTGTCTACATCACACCCCTTGGAGTGCATCCCTTCCCCGAACCCGCGGAATGCCTTGTGCACCGGGCTGCCCTTTTTATTATTCTTATATAATTTAATAGTTTAAGGTCTTTGATTTGCTTTAATTTTGTTTACTCTAGTTCGAGTTATGGAACCAGTCACTAATGCTTCCATTAGGGTAGGTTGTTTATATCACACCCCTTGAAATTTGGCCATTTCCTGAACCCAGCGGAATGCCTTGTGTATAGGGCTACCCTTTATATTATTCTTATATAATTTAATAGTATAAGGTTCTTTAATTCTGTTTCCTCTGGAAAATCCACGTGAACTGATTCTAATTTGCCGCACCATTTCATAATTAGCAATGGGACAAGAGCCTACTGTAACTATAAAGTCTTAGGCTCTATCTATGTACCTTTTCTTTTTTTAATTTGGGGAGATGATAAGGTGTAGCCTACACACTATTTGTTTCTTCAATAAATTTAATGGATAGTAAAGACTAGAAGACTCCTTTCTGGCAATTACAAACAACCAAATAAAATAGTTCCACTCACTCAGTGATTAATGAGGTAAACCAACAGAATATTTGCTCTCTTTAAAGGTAATGCACTCAAGAAAATCAGTTATCCAAATATTCAAACATAGTAGTATTAAAGTAATAAGAGCTATATCTTCTAACTTCATTCAATTTTTAAAGATCTAGCTACTATAAGCTTGAAGTCATCTCACTATCAAGAATGAAAATAGCTGTTGGGATCAAAGATTTAACATGCTACTACATCTACTTTACTCAGTGTTAACACCAAAATATTTTCCAAGTTTCACAATGCTAGAAGCTCTGAGATTGAGACTGCAGTAAATCATACTCAGAATTTCCTCAAATGCCAGTTAAAAGCTTATTTGTAGCAAATCTTGCAGGTGGGGAGAAAAGGAAAATAGCATCCAAAAAGTGATTAAAAGTACAATGTATCTTAAGATTCTGACTGTAGATAACGGTTCTCAAAGTTTACAAGCCTTTTTATAAGAAAAGAAGGTAAAGAGGAAAATTTAAGAACACAGAAAACCACATGAGCATATTAAGAAAATTCGCTAATAATCAAAGATGGAATTTTAACATACTTAATAATCAAAGCTAGATAATTCGAACTTGAAGCTCATAATTTCCCCAGCTTTCTTGCTCTTGTTGAATTTTCTTTGCACTAGTGACTGCTGCAGCGCTGCAACGTTCTATTTGGATCAATTTTAGTATCATTATTTCTCCAATACTCTGAGGAATCTCCTCCAGCTTCCGGAATCCATACAGGAGTAGTTGCTCAAGCATCGGAAAATTATCATTAGTTGCTTCCCACCTTTCCAGACTTCCGTACTGAAGTCGTAGATATTTTAATTTTTGAAACACAACATCTTCATTTAGTTTCCAATTTGTTCCCTCGAATGCAGAATATGCTTTGAGCACCTCAAGATTGGGTAAATTAGCCAGCACAACCATATCTTCCCATTGTAAAGTAGTATACGATAATTTCAATTGCTTGAGATTAGGAGGGAAAATATCCCTAGAGAGAATCATCGGGTCACTGCCTAAATCTGCTTCTATAGTTAGTGTCTCCAACTCCTGTAGAAGACTGAGAGGATCAAGAATAGCAGGACAGTCAGAATGCCTAGATTCATCTAAAACCGTTAGCTTATTTAGATAGGGAGTTCTTCTTAGGATTTCCGCCAAATAAGGAGAGGAACAGAGAACAAGTGTTTGCAAGTTATTGAGAAACAAAGGTTGTTCTTCAATACTATTATGACTTTCTGCCACAAGAGGATTAGGCATATGTATTGACCATCTAATATCAAGATGTCTTATCTCTGACATTGTCCAGATCTCTTGTGGGAGATGCAAGTCTTTGCTTGAAAAATTACGAAGAATTATGGATTGTAGATTCCACAATTTGGCAAGTGAAGGAGCTTCGTCAATGTTTGCAGCAACATATCTCAAATGTATAAGTTTAGGTATTACACATGAGAAATCACAACGGACATTATATACGTCCAACACCTTAAGCAGCTTGAACTGTGAAACAATGGAACAAAAACGTTCTGTAAAATCTAAATCAGAATATTTCGTAAAAATAAAGGTCCGGGTCATACTTGTAAGGACACTGCTATGCCTTGTAGGGTTAGGGTAAACATGCTTCTCTTTAATATCAAATGGAACAATTACTCGTCGTTGATCATTTACGGCTTCTGAGAACATGGGGACATTTGCATTCATGGCGTGCACCACATTCTCATTGTGAGCTTCTATTATGCACAGCTGCCGAAGAAGATCGTGAATTTTGCAAGTTCTCATCCTTCCATTAGCCCTTTGTTTACCAGCCAAAATGAGACTTCTATCAATCAAGTCTTGTAAATACTCCTCTGCCACCTCCTCTAACCTCCTATAGCTTCTTGCCTTTATGAACTGCTCAGCAATCCATAGCCTAATCAACTTGGAAACATTAATCTCCATGTCTTCAGGAAAACCTCCAACATAGAGAAAACAAGCCTTCAAATACTGGGGCAAGTAACTGTAGCTCAATGAAAGAATTGATTGACACTGTTCAGAAACCGTACCAAAGAATGAGTTCAAATTTTCCTCAATTTTCTTCCAATTATCATGTGTCGGGTCCATCTTGCCAAGAATTCCAGCAATGACAACGATCGATAGAGGTAATCCTCGACATTGTTGTATGATATGCTTCCCTATTTTTTGTAGTAGTAGAGGACAAAGATCTTCTTTGAATAGCATTTCAGTAAACAGATTCCAGCTATCGTCCAAACTTAGAAAAGACATACTATGAGGGGGGAAATCAGGGCTTGCATAATCAGCAACATAGTTAAGGCGAGTTGTTAATAGGATTCTGCTTTTGTTGTTATCATTTGGAAATAGTCTTTGCATTTGGTCCCATGCCTCAGTACTCCAAAGATCATCTATGATAATTAGAAATCTCCTACCCTTTAAACCTTTATACACAATCTCTGCTAATTGATCTTTGCTCATTGTTTCATAGCTTTCATCAGTTCTATCCCGACTTATTGAAATAATAACATCTAGTAGCACTTGTCTCTCATTGTAGTTCTCTGAGACTGTGACCCATGCATGTGTATCAAATCGATATCGAATAGATGAATCATCATAAGCTTTTCTAGCAAGAGTTGTCTTACCTATACCGCCCATACCAACAACTGATATGACAGTTAGCTCATGTGTTTGTGCGGTGAGGCGATCTAGTATGGTGTTGAAGTCATCCTCCATTCCAACAACAGTATTTTGCTCAATTGCATACCTTCTTGATGAGGAAGAAGTTGTTGCTAATTCTGCAGATTTGCTTCGGTGTTTGTTAAACTCGATCTGTATCACCTCTTTCTTGAGAGAATCAACTTCTTTTTCGACTTCTTGCAATTCTTCATTGAAAGCTTTACAAGCCCTTTCTCGGTCATCTCCGCAATCTGCTACAATGACACTTCTGAGTCTTGAATCAACTCTATATTCTACTTTGTAGACTACATCTCTGATCCTCTTTTCCAAACTCTTTCGAGTTTCAATATCTTTGGCTTCCTTTGTAGCCTCCTCAAGGAAAACTTGCAGAGCAGAAAGACTTTGATAAGTGGATTCAATATGTTGTTGTGGTATACAGCTTCCACAAACCAAACGTTGGTTAGGTTGCAGGAGTTGCTGCAGTGTATGCATAAGTGAAGAAAGAGCTGCATAAGCCATTCTTCTTCTCTGAGTTTGAGAGCCTAAAATTGTTTGGTGTATTGTATGAGTAATGGACTAATGGTTGTTGCAGTTTTGCTGGAATGCCTTAAGACAGAGCTGTGCAGATCTAATCTCCCTGCTTCAGTAGCTTAGTTATTAGGTCTCGAAGTTCTGTCCAAACAGGTGTACTACTCAATCACTTACAATTTATACGAAAGTGTTTGATTGAGCACGTAATTTTAAAAAAAAAATATATTTTTGAAATTTGTAGTCCTAAATAAGTCAAAAGTGATCCAGATTATTTGTGTGTTTTTGTAAGTTTAACATAAATTATTTTTAAATTTAGAAAGACCAAAAAGTAAATGGGAGGTAGTATTTATTTACACCTTGTTTTTCTAAATGGGAGAACAAGGTCGTAGGACACTCCCTTTTGTCATTTTCTTTAATAAAGTTGATGGATTGCCAATTGGTTGACAAATGACCACACAATCCGGTCCACTTTGCACTACACCAGAAACAAGAAAATCAAATTGTTTCACTTAACTCACTAGTTAATCTAACTATTAAAAGTAGGTTGAGAAGATTAAGCCCCCGTTTCGCTGTAGATTTTGCCAATTTTTTTCCAAATAAAATTTGACAAAACATATTTGTTTATAGATTTTATACATGTTTTGGCATATTACGAAAACAAAATTTCCAAATCCCAAAATTATTTCTAGACCTATTTTTGGCCCAAAATATCACTGTTTGATTTTTTAACAATTTCAAAAATTATCCTAAACTTTTGTATTTTATAAAAAAAGTTCACCATCTATTATGACCCAACTAACCAGCAGCTAATTACTATCAATTTCTTTTGGACTGATGGATCTTGTAATATTATTGCAATTTGACGAATTATAGTGGCTAGTAATTGTGTTATTAGCAGTTGATATTAAAATATCATGTTATAGTTTTAGGATAATGTATTATGTAGTTCATTATAAAAATGACAATTTTTGTGCCAAATTTATCTATATTCAGGACTATGGTTTGTGATGATGATAATGAATGTGATCGATAAAGGTTCTGCATATACTGGATTATCAAGTTTGTGTGTTTGGTATTGTTAGGTATTTTTGATAGTTTTTAGACGTTATGGATATAAGTCACATTTCATATCTATAGTATATGACATGCAAGTCTTAGCAATGTCCTATTCAACCTTTGGTCCTTTCATCTGCTTTCTTCTTAACTAACAGGATCCTGGCTGCAGCCAGCAGTAAAGTGACAGAAATTGCACACATGTTCGACTGAAGAATATTTACTGAATACAACTTGTGCACTAGCCTCAAAACATATCAGTGCAAGTTCAAAATGAAAGAGAAATAGACGGGAAAAAGTATAACAAAGCTTATGAATGCGCCTATACATAGCAGGAAATAGTCAAGGCTATGATAAATTAATTCATACATGGCCTAGTTTGTAGATTTTACATTGGCCTGTAATTTCAAGCTGGAAACCCCATGTTAAAACAAGAATGCCTACATTTTTAATCTAACAATAAAACAATGTAAACAGGGAGAAAAGGGGATAAACTTGATCTGAAGAATTACAACACTAGCCTCTTCAATTTCTATAACCATCTCCCTCAAGGGAAGTTAATAGGGAGAGAAAACAAAAAGAATGAAATGCAAATGCAAGTTAAGGGCAAGAAAGAAAAGTCCAGTAGACGTAACTGATCATGCTACTACTGCCTTCTTCCTAACGAAACGCTCTAAAGATTTTGGAAGCTGAGTTTCCTCGGTGAGTTTCCTTTTCTTGGAGAATTCATTCATCTGTTGCTCCAGGAACGGCTTCTTAGCTTTCTCGACAGCTTCTTGCTTCTTCTTTGCAATCTTACTCGGCTTGCTTCTACCTTTTGTTTTCTTCTTCATAGGCATACTTTTAGCTTCATCAATAGCAGCTTCCATTTCAGCTTCTTTATCCTCCTTTGTTGGCTGTTCCTTCTTTCTTGTTGACCTCACTGTACCAATCTTTGTAGGATCTAACATGATAGTCTCTGGAGGAAGCTTGTCAAGAAGAGATCGGACTTCCTTCTCTCTCCTTTGTTTAGATGTTTCGAATGGATTTGCCACCCAAGAATCGAAGTTGGGTTCTCCGGATCCTGGAATTAAGATAGAAGACCAACCCATAGAATGCCCTATGCCTAGAACGTCTTCATATGGTCTGAACGCCACCTTCTTTACTTGGTATCCTTTCGCAATAGAATGATTCATATAACGGCTATAATTCTGAGATCCAGAAAGATCTCCAAAAACTTGTACGAAAGATCCGGTTGCAGCAGCAAGTAAACCTTTTTGACTAAAATCCAAGGCCTTGCAATGTCCTGGTAAGGTTTGGAGAACCTCAAACTTCCTCAAATCCCAAATCTTTATTTTCCTCTCCATACCAGCGGTTGCCATTAGATGGCCGTTAGAATGGAATGCAAGAGCAGTGACTGGTCCAGGATGACAGAGCATTTTCACTAGGGGAGCAGCGCTTGTAGGCTTCCACATGCTGACTGTTCCACCAGAATGGCCGACAGCAACCACACTGTTGAAGGGATTCACCTGCATCACATCAGTACGGCCCAAGCCAGTTCGAAGATTACCTACCATCTGTCCAGTAGTGACATCCTGATAATGGAGCTGACCAAATTTGTTAATAGAAGCCAAAAGGAAGTGATTCCTTAAGAACTGAAGCTTTAGCACAGCACCATGCTCCTGGAGTTTTAAGGAAAGAGAACATAAGCGAGCACCATTTTTACTTAATAATTGGCTAAAAACCTATGAATCGGAATGCAAAACAGATGAGCATGCATTTGTTTCAACAATAACATCCTAAAATACCAATCGACCACATGGAATCCATAAATATTTATTTTCTGGGGCAGTCAATTATAAAAGACTAAACGGGTCAAACTAACCTTCAGGCAGTGGAGCTCTGTGCCATCTCTATTGTATATATATGGGTACCTGTGACATGCCAGATATTTAAATTTAGAAATGAAATCTGTCAAATTTGTGATGGACATGGGAATGAAAGAGTGGTGATTGGTGAGATGTGGAATATAATTAAAAGAACATGCACAAAATTGCTGATAAAAGTACTGAGCTTCAGCACCCAAGGGTGTGGCCTAGTGGTCAATGAAGTGGGTGAGAACCATGAGGTCTCAGGTTCAAATCCCAGCGGAGGCAAATACTAGGTGATTTCTTCCCATCTATCCAAGCCTTGGTGGATAGAGTTACCTGGTACCTGTTGCTGGTGGGAGGTGGCAGATATCCCGTGGAATTAGTCGAGGTGCGCGCAAGCTGGCCCGGACACCACGGTTATCAAAAAAAAAAAAGTACTGAGCTTCACATAGGATCCAGCACTAAAATTCAAGTTGACGGAAAGAGAAGAAAATGCTAGAACAAGTTCATCCAAAAGTCATCCATTTTATTTACAGTCCAAACCAACTCTGAGATCTATGTGAACTTTTAAGAAGAGCGTAGGAACTTATATAATCTTTATACCCTGTGAAACATAACCAAAGGATGAGAGTTTCTTTGCAACCCATCTTATAACACATTACAATCAAGAAATTTGGACATAAAACGTGTCTTACTTCTTTTGAGCAGCAGCAAAAAATTGTTCATTATGCAAGAATATTACATCACGCACCGTTTCCCTGACCTGGAATAGAAGCAGAAGCTATAAGTACACCTGAGCCTCAAAAAGTGGTGAGGAACTCCTTAATGCAAATGTAGTACAAGACTTTATTTCAACGACGTGTTATAAGATAAAATGATGCTGGCACTTATTCATTTGATAAATTAAGTGATGTATGTGATAATACAATTAATGATACCAAGTTGTCTAATTCTTCAAGCTAAGATTACTCCATACTAAACCGGATTATTATATGTTACAGCCGACGGGAGCCTTGAAAACCCTAGAAGTAATTTGACACCGTACGAATCATAACAATACATCTATATGCTTGGTTTATATAATCTTTTACGAGAACAAATCAAACAGCAATAAGTACCTGCAGTTCTTTAACGAGTTTCATGTTTTTCATATCTACAATAGCAAGGTGACCTTTGCGTCCAGCTGCAGCCATGTAGCGACCGCTAGAGGTGAATTCAAGAGTGTAAGGACCAAAATCTGCAAAATACAAGTCAACAACTTATGTGAAACTAACTTTAGTGCGGAAGCATATATGCTTGAGACCAAACATTTCACAATTATTTTTGAAATTCTCTGATAAAGCAAAATAACAAAGGTTTTCATCTCCACAGCTTCCATTAGTGAGGCTTTTACTAAGATTCAAAAAATTATCTGCGCAAAAATCAAATTTAACGGATGAGTAATGACTAAATCCAGTTTCAGTTGCTAGGGAAGAATCACACTACGTTCCACTACTTTGCTTGCAGGTTAAATGGATAAACATGTTGGACATGCCCAAAATCAAATGAAAAGGAAACAAAGACCAACAACTCTGCAGCTTTTTCAG
Organism: Nicotiana tabacum; assembly: GCF_000715075.1. Lineage (NCBI taxonomy): Eukaryota > Viridiplantae > Streptophyta > Magnoliopsida > Solanales > Solanaceae > Nicotiana > Nicotiana tabacum. Next base: position 1,693,374 of record NC_134103.1, read on the forward strand.
TATTTATATAAGCAAAATCTTCCAAAGGATTAACCTGGTAAGACGATATCATATTGTTTCCTAGAGCTCAAAATGTCAACTTCACGGGCAATTGCCTCTTGCTTTATTCTCCATGTCTTCTCAATACCTTTATCATCAACCTCTAGATAGCCACCCTCACTTGGCATAAGCCACTGACAAAAGCAGAACAGTCAGAGATTCAAGCAAATCTTGATCACCGGCATAAAAGGATATGCAATCGACAAAATCAACTTCAAGAGGTTAACAGAGACAACTTGGTACATGCAATTTAACCTAGGTTTTCTGCAGCTGAGTTTAATGGAAAAATAGATACTGTAGATGCCTAGAAATTTAAGCTAAACTATCTAAACACAGGCTAGACACCTTCTCAGCCTTCGCAGCAGCTGTTGCAGATTTTCCATACAACTCTTCTTTCACAGCAAGCTGACCCTTTAATTTTTTGTCCTTCAATGCCTGCAAATTATTAAAAACAGCTCTTTAACATATGATTATCAACGAAAAGAAAAACTAACCAGAACCAGAGTTAAGCGAAAAGCAAGTTTAGAAGTCTTAACAAACTTCAGTACCTCCAAATTTGCTCCTTCACCTCTAAGGTATTTCTTTACTTTCATATCCATCTCTTCAGAAATGACCTGCCAATCAAGATATCAAAAAGAATCACAAGGAAGTAGAGTAAGAAAAAGAGAGCAATTGGTCAAGTTCTAATCTTTTTATTCATATTGATGTTTGGTACTTCTAATCAAGAAATATTGTGTCTAATAATCAATTTTAATCCTTTTGATCCTATGACTATTTGGTTCCAAACGCACAGAAAATACGCATTCCCCTTTTTTTGGGACAGAATAATACCCCTCCCCAGCCTGCCCCGTCCCACCTTCTCTTTTCACTAGGTTAAACATGTCTGGATATTCTAAAGTTTCAACATGTCATGGCTTAAGTTTCTAACACTAAGATCTAATATTATTGTAAAGGAAGCAAAGCCCATAAAAATGCTTAACAGTAAACACACAACAAGATTCCTCTTCTCAATATAAGAATAAAGCAAACAATCCTACTTGGTGTTGATAATAATCATGATTGCCATACGGATCCTGTAGTTTAACCCAACTCAACCAAAACTTAAAGAGTATAGGATAATGGCAAAAAAACACGAATGCCAGTAAGTAACAGAAACTTCAAAATTGGCCTGTTTCATTTAGTTTCTGAAATTGATTCTGATTCAAATAATTTGGAAAATTAATAGTTCAAACAAAAGTCATTATTTGCTAAAAGCTGATTATTTTCACACAAAACCACATAATGATTCTAATGAAGAAACTCATTCCACCACTTATAGCATTTAAATCAGATAAATAAAATCCAAAAATAAAATACAGGGAATGAAGCATCTCGAGTGTGTGGAATGCAAGCAAAAATACAACATTACACATAACCCGCTTAAATAAGAAATGCGCCAGCTAATAATCAGTCACATTTACACAAAACGACTTCCGATACCGCCAAGTACAGGTAGAGCTGCTCGTCCGCTTTCGGAGTATGAAGCAGTGGCGGGCTCGAGAGGTATCGTTTCAATTCCTGTAACTCTTGTTGGCATTCCGACGTCCAGGCGAAGTCGTTCTTCTTTCTGAGTAGGGAGAAAAATTTGTGACTTCGATCCGATGATCTTGAAATGAACCGGCCTAAGGCTGCAATTCTTCCCGTTAACCTTTGTACAGCTTTCACGCTGTCCACGATGGTGATGTCTTCGATGGCCTTGATTTTATCGGGGTTGATCTCAATTCCCCGATTTGAGACTATGAAGCCGAGGAATTTGCCCGAACCGACCCCGAAAGCACATTTTTCGGGGTTGAGCTTCATGTTGAATTTCCTCAGAATCTTGAACGTTTCCTGCAAATGGGCCAAATGGTCCTCTGCGCGCATGGACTTAACTAGCATGTCATCAATATAGACTTCCATCGTTTTACCTATTTGTTCTTCGAACATTCTATTTACTAGTCATTGATAAGTAGCTCCTGCATTTTTTAGCCCGAAGGGCATTACGTTATAACAATATGTTCCATATCGGGTCACAAATGAAGTCTTTTCCCGGTCGTCCGGGTTCATCTGAATTTGATTATATCCGGAATAGACATTGAGAAAGGTGAGAATCTCGTGGCCGGCCGTGGCATCGATCATACGATCGATGTTGGGCAGTGGAAAGGAACCTTTGAGGCATGCTTTGTTCAAATCCTTATAGTCCACACACATTCTAAGTTTGTTTCCTTTTTTAGGTACAACAACCACATTGGCTAACCATTCGGGGTATTTTACTTCCCGAATGGACCCTATCTTGAGAAGTTTGGTTACCTCGTCCTTTATGAATGCGTGTTTTTCCTCGGACTGGGCCTTCTTTTTTGCTTCACCGGTCTGAACATAGGGTTCAAGCTTAACTGGTGCGTCGTTATGTCCGGCGGGATCCCTGTTATATCTAGATAGGACCAGGCAAAACAATCGATGTTATTGATAAGAAATTGAATGAGTTTCTTCTTGAGTTCGGGGCTCAAACCCGTTCCCAAGTATACCTTTTGTTCAGGCCAGTGTTCGATCAGTACGATTTGCTCTAGTTCCTCAATTGTTGATTTGGTGGCATCGAAATCATCGGGGGTTACGAAGGATCGAGGGATCCATCGATCATCATCGTCCTTTTCAACGTTTTACTTACCTGGCCGGGTCGAAGCCGATGTCTGTGACTACTATTTGGCGCTCTGCTTTGAACCTGATCCTTTTATTGGTGAAGGTGAGGATATTGATTTTGCTTCTTCGACGGAGAACATTTCCTTTGCGGCCGGTTGTTCCCCGTACACTATTTTGACACCTCCCAATGTTGGGAATTTGAGGACCTCGTATAGGGTCGAGGGTACGACTCTCATGCTGTGGATCCACGGCCTTCCGAAGAGGGCGTTATATCTCATATCACCTTCGATCACGTGAAACTTTGTTTGCTGGATGGTTTCGTATTCAATACATCTAATCGATACATAAAGATGCAAAATTTCTAATTTTGAGTGGCCAAGAACAGTAGTATTGACATACAGTCTCGCTTTATGTTGGTAGTAGGTTTTTATGACTAACCGTTGTTTTCTTTCATAGTTGATCACCTTACTGTCTTGTTGTTTTATTCTGCTTTTATATGGCTTTTTGGTATTATCCCTTCTTGTCTATATTTTCTTTAATGTAGTGCTTATGCTTTCCTGAGCCGAGGGTCTATTGGAAACAACCTCTCTATCCTCACAAGGTAGGGGTAAGGTATGCGTACACACTACCCTCCCCAGACCCCACAGTGTGGAATAATACTGGGTATGTTGTTGTTAGTGTCCAAGAACAAATCACTTCTTAATTCAAAAATAACTTTTTCCCGCTACCCTTTACCCCATTTTTGCTTGTAAATTCAGAAAGTAACAACTTTTTTTGTTTGTGAAATTCATCTAATTAATACATAAAGATACAGTACTTCTAATAGTGAGTGGCCAAGAACAAAGTTTCGCAATTCCTGACTTCAAAAGGCAACCTTTTCAGCTACCCTTTACGCCATTTTGTATGTAATTTGAAAAGTAATATAAAACCCCACATCAACAGGATCACTAAAATAAATTTTATACCAGCTAATAATCAGTCACAACAACAACTATGTCCCAATCCAGAGGCGGAGCCAAGATTTCAATTTTATGGGTCTAAATTTTAGAACAACTTCAAATGCTAATAATTGAGTTCTAATTTTTATTATTTGTACATAATTAAAAAATTCCTTAACACAAATACATTGTTCAAGCAAAATATATTAGATTCGGCCAAACCCTTACCAAGCTTCTAGCTCGGCCCCTGCACTCAGTCCCAAACAAGTGGAGATCAGCTATATGAATCCTCACTTCTCCATTCAACTTGTGTAGCTAATAAATTAACTTTCTTCTTATTCAATACATCTAATTTATATATAATATGCAAAATTTCTAATAGTGAGTGACCACGTTCATGATTCAAAATAGCAACTTTTCTAGCTATCCTTTACACCACTTTGTATGTAAATTTGAAAAAGTAATTTAAAAACTCGCCTCATCAGTAGCAGACTTACTTTTTCTTTGAGTTATTTTATCCACTTTTACCACCATTTTCTCGCTTGGAAAAAAAATTCTCCAAAGCTTTATATGATACATTTCAAATGTGATAATTTTCAAATGTAATTATGTGATAATTTTCAAATTTCCCCAAATGATACTTGATAATAACATTTTAACCCCTTCGTTTTTTGTAAAAGTGATACTTTTAATCAAGTCTTTAAAATATTTCTGTCTAAATAAAAAGAGATGGCCAAAAGGACTCGTACCTCAAAACCTAAAACCCTTTTGCGCCATCCCCAATTTCCGGCGAACCTTCGACGGCGGAGCACCACCATAAACTTCCAAGTTTCTCCGTCTAATTTATTTTCCCTTTATCTTTAGATATTTATTAGTATTTATAAAGCTTTGGAGAAAATTTTCAAGCAACAAAATGGTGGTAAAAGTGGAGAAAATAACTCCAAGAAAAAGTAAGATTGCTACTGATGAGGTGGGTTTTTAAATTACTTTTTCAAATTTACATACAAAATGGTGTAAAAGGTAGCTAAAAAAGTTGCTATTTTGAATCATGATTTGAGAAAAATTTGTTCTTGGTCACTCAATATTAGAAATTTTGCATATTATGTATAAATTAGATGTATTGAATAAGAAGAAAGTTAATTTATTAGCTACACAAGTTGAGCTTAAATGGTGAGGATTCATCATTCATATAGTTGATCTCAACTTCTTTGGGACTGAGTGTAGGGGCCGAGCTAGAAGTTCGGTTAAGGGTTTGGCCGAATCGAATAGATTTTGCTTGAACAATGTATTTGTGTTAAGAAATTCGTTAATTATGTACAAATATTAAAAATAAGAACTCAATTATTAGTATTTGAAGTTGTCGTTCTAAAATTTAGAACCCATAAAGTTGAAATCTTGACTCCGCCTCTGGACTGGAACATAGTTGTTGTTGTTGTGACTTGATTATTAGCTGGTATAAAATTTATTTTAGCGACCCCGTTGAGGTGGGTTTTTATATTACTTTTCAAATTACATACAAAATGGCGTAAAGGGTAGCTAAAAAAGTTGCCTTTTGAAGTCAGGAATTGCGAAACTTTGTTCTTGGCCACTCACTATTAGAAGTTTCACATCTTTATGTATTAATTAGATGTATTTCACTATTAGATTTTGCTTGAACAATGTATTTGTGTTAAGAAATTTGTTAATTATGTACAAATATTAAAAATTAGAACTCAATTATTAGCATTTAAAGTTGTCGTTCTAAAATTTAGAACCCATAAAGTTGAAATCTTGGCTCCGCCTCTGGACTGGGACATAGTTGTTGTTGTGACTGATTATTAGATGGTATAAAATTTATTTTAGTGATCCCGTTGAAGTGGGTTTTTATATTACTTTTCAAATTACATACAAAATGGCGTAAAGGGTAGCTGAAAAAGTTACCTTTTGAAGTCAGGAATTGCGAAACTTTGTTCTTGGCCACTTACTATTAGAAGTTTCACATCTTTATGTATTAATTAGATGTATTTCACAATTCACAAACAAAAAAAGTTGTTACTTTCTGAATTACAGACAAAATGAGGTAAAGGGTAGCTGGAAAAAGTTGTTTTTGAATTAAGAAGTGATTTGTTCTTGGCCACTCAAAATTAGAAATTTTGCATCTTTATGTATATGGTGCCCAAACAATGATTATTCAGAAGCGTTGGACAGTGACCTAAAGTCAGGACTGTTATGGGCAATGAAGTTTATACTTAATGTAAAATTAGAATAGTCATGGTCTTCTAATAAACCAGCTGCAGAGCAAATGCTTCTGAGCAAATGTTTTTACAAAAATGCCACATTTAGTGCAGTGTTATCAAAGGCGAAAAGCAAAAAAAGCTCTAAGGTCAGTTGGGGCTTTAAGCGAAAAGCGCAAATGAAGTGTGGGCTTTAATGAAAAAAGGCGTAACGGGAGAAAAAGTAAAAATATGCATGTAGTCCAAGACTAATCATTATAAACATGAATAATAAATATATAGACAAAGAAATTGAAAAAAAAATACGATAAAGTAAAATATCAATTGTTTAAGGTCGCCTTTTCAGGATTACGGCAAGGACAAGTATGCCTTAGAGTTTTGATGCGACACTAAAGCGCCCACAAAGCGAGTCGAAGCGCTCAATGTGTTTTGAGCCTCGCTTTAGGGCTTAAGCGTGCCTTTGACAACACTTATTTAGTGCAATTATGAATTAATCTTACAGAGACAGCTCCTCTTTGGATCTTCGTTTTATATCACTAATCTACTACATATACAACCACTATATCAATCAACAATAATTAACTTTGAAGTCTTTGCTCCAAGTTCCATTTCATCTGATGCTTACTAATTTTAAAACTGAATAAGTAACGGGTGCTTAATTCCATCAAAACAGTTCAGCAAATCACGTAGCTTGGGCACATGAGATGAACAGATCTGACCACTTCAATGTCAGCTCTGCACACTTCAACCCGCATGAATCAAACTATAATAATAATGAAACAACAATTCGGAAAACAAACATCAATCGTCACAACTAAACTACACTGTTTCAGGCAAAATCTCATTGAAAGTCTAAATTCAACAAGTTTAACCATGAGAAAGCATGCCATGAGCTTTAAACTATAAAGTATCACTAATAATGTCAACACAAATCTTCTTTTAAAACAACATATCTACATCGAAGAAATAGTACCTTGATTGCAAAGAGGATGACTGATTTCAACAGAAAAATGGAGGGGAAGAAAATGATGGAGCTCAGCTACCAGTCCTAGCAAATAATCAGCAGCAAACCGCAAGGATTTTCACCTCTTAGAACCCAGAAGATGAGAGCAAATAAAGTGCAATTCCACAGCTACAGAAACCCCTCTTTTATGCTGTTATCCTCTTGTTTTCTCTCTTTGTTTTTTTTTTTAAATATTTTTTCTATGTCGGATCTAAGATTCAATACGAATTCAAAACTTTTGTTTCAGCTATTTGGACTGTGAGTTCTGTGTGTGTGTTTTAGATGATGAAAGAATGACTGAATGTGTGTAAGTGTGTGAATTAGATGAGAGAATGAGGAAAATCAGTGAGAGTAGGAATGGAGAAGAAGAGGTCGGCGGCTAGGGCTCAAAAAATGGGGAAGGGTTTGGTAGTTTTAGCTAAGAGATGAGGGAGAACGACGTAGTATTGGGATACTACGTCGTTTTGGGTAATGACATGGGGGAGCTGGACCGGGTTGGGTTTGTGGGGATTGGGCTGGGCAGCGTGGGGTTTGGGCGATGTGGGCCCGCCTGAAATTGGCCCAGTCCAGTCTTCAAGCTTAGAAATGGCCTCTTCTCCCTTCTTTCTTTCTTTTTCTTGATTTTTCTTTGAATTTAAATCCTAACCAAATTAATTAAGCACCTAAATTAATTCCTAAATCAAATCTAAATTGAAATTAAACCTAGTTATCTATTTCTAACCTTTGAACAATTAATTTAAAATTAACGCAAGGAAATTAATATCTTAAGACTAAAAACTAAAAATATAAAATGACCATGGTATTTTTATGATTTTCATTTAATAATGCAACTAATAAACTAAATGAAAGATAAAAAAAATATTTTGATGATCTTTTTATGATTTAAAACATTTTCAAATATGCACGAACAACGTGAATACATGCAAAACAACTAAAGAAAAATTCCTAAAATCATATAAAAGCGATTAAAATTATTTTTGGACTTTTTTAGGAGTGATATCCTATGTGGGGCAAAAATTAGGTGCTCACATATACTAAAGACTTGAAACGAGACTGTTGTTTAATGATGAATAATTATTTACCTCTCCACCATAACCTTTGTTGGTTAATCATATTGATTTTGCATAATTAACTAATATGTTGAAGTAATACTATATATTAGTTAAATATAATAAAATAATATGTTTATTACATGTTTAGATATTATTAATTTGTCATGTGTCGGTTTCGGATAAATATTTTTTTTAATCCTTATACTAATAACTCTTTTAAAATTTTCTTTTCTTCAATCTCCATTTCTTTTTCTCTAATACTCTCAAGAATCTCCTCCAGCTTCCGGAATCCATACAGGAGTAGTTTCTCAAGTAGTATAGGATAATTTCAATTGCTTGAGATTAGGAGGGAAAATATCCCTAGAGAGAATCATCAGGTCACTGCCTAAATCTGCTTCTATAGTTAGTGTCTGGGAGGATCAAGAATAGCAGGACAGTCAGGATGTCTAGATTTATCTAAAATCGTTAGCTTATTTAGATAGGGATTTCTTCTTAGGATTTCCGCCAAATAAGGAGAGGAACAGAGAATAATTGTTTGCAAGTTATTGAGAAACAACAGTTGTTCTTCAATACTATTATGACTTTCTGTCGCAAAAAGATTAGGCATATGTATTGACCATCTAATATCAAGATGTCTTATCTCTGACATTGTCCATATCTCTTGTGGGAGATGCAAGTCTTTGCTTGCAAAATTACGAAGAATTATGGTTTGTAGATTCCACAATTTGGCAAGTGAAGGAGCTTCGCCAATGTTTGCAGCAACATATCTCAAATATATAAGTTTAGGTATTACACATGAGAAATCGCAACGGATATTATATACGTCCAACACCTTAAGCAGCTTGAACTGTGAAATAATGGAACAAAAATGTTATGTAAAATCTAAATCATAATATTTTGTAAAAATAAAGGTTTGGCCATACTTGTAAGGACATTGCTATGCCTTGTAGGGTAAACATGCTTCTATTTAATATTAAATAGAACAATTACTCGTCGATGATCATTTATGGCTTCTGAGAATATGGGAACATTTGCATTCATGGCATGCACCACATTTTCATTGTGATCTTCTATTATGCACAGCTACCGAAGAAGATCGTGTATTTTGCAAGTTTTCATCCTTCCATTAGCCCTTCGCTTACCAGCCAGAATGAGACTTCTATCAATCAAGTCTTGTAAATACTCCTCTGCCACCACCTCTAACCTCTTATAGCTTCTTGCTTTTATGAACTGCTCAGCAATCCATAGCCTAATAAACTTGGAAACATTAATCTGCGTATCTTTAGAAAAACCTCCAACATAGAGAAAACAAGCCTTCAAATATTGTAACGACCCAACCGGTCGTTTTGAGTATTTACTCTCATTTCAACTATTTGAAATCTTGAATTACTTCCTATGGGGTATTATGACTTGTGAGAATTATCGATTTTGGTTTTAAAGTATTTCAGAGCTAGCTTGGAAGAATAAACTTTCATGTTGGAAGCTTAAGTTGAAATAATTGTTCGGATATTGACTTATGTATAAATGACCTCGGATTTGAATTTTAATGATTTCAATAGCTCTGTAAGGTGATTTTGGACTTAGGAGCATGTCCGAAAAATTATTTGGAGGTCCGTAGTGGAATTAGGCTTGAAATGGGAAAAGTTTAATTTTGGAAAGTTTGACCGGGGGGTTGATTTTTCGATATCGGAGTCAAAATCTGATTCTTGAAATTGGAATAGCTTCGTTATGTCATTTATGACTTGTGTACAAAATTTAAAGTCATTCCGGATTGATTTGATATGTTTCGGTACAAGATATAGAATTTGAAAGTTCAAAGTTCATAGATTTTGATTTGAGGTGCGATTCATCGTTTTGATGTTGTTTGATATGATTTGAGGCCTCGAGTAGGTCCGTGTTATGTTATGAAACTTGTTGGTATGTTCAGACAGGGTCCCGAGGGCCTCGGGTGAGTTACGGATGCTTAACGGATTGAATTTGGATTTGGAGGAGGAGCTGAAATAGCTGGGCTGCTGGTGTGATCGCACCTGCGCGAAAAGGGGTCGCAGGTGCGAGCTCGCGGATGCGAGAAATTGGTCACAGAAGCGGAAAATGCATGGGCTAGCCAGGCAACGCGGGTGCAAAAAAGTTTTTTGCGGGTGCAAAAATTCTGGACAGAATGTTAAAAACAAAGAGGTTCCGAGTTTTGCCATTTTTTGACCTTCAAGCACATTTTTTGGGGCGATTTTGAGAGAGAATTCAAGGGAAACTTGAGATTCAAGGCGTTTGGATGCCAATTCACGAGGCAAAGCATAGTGGAGTAAAGAATTTACACTGTTTGAGGTAAGTAACACTTCTAAACTTGGTTCTGAGGGTATGAATCCCTGAATTTGATACGATATAAATTGTTTGGAAGTGACACTCACGATAGGTGACGAACATGTGGACGCGCACCATATAAAATATGTCTTGAATAAATCCTGTGAAGTTGTAAGTTAAATAATCATGTTATTATCTGAGCATGCCATATGTGTTAGAGAAATTGAGCTGAGGCTCCTATTAAAGATCATGTATAGGCTACATGCCAATATTTTGGGACCCATGGGGTCGTGTTGTTGTTGAATTAATTGTTCAAAAATATGCATTTCACACTCAGTAATAATTGTCCATTATGAGAATATTTATGGGATTGAGTTGCGTAACGCAGCAGGCCATAATGGCTTTATACATTATTATTATTATTATATGGATCAGGGATGCCCGCCTGCAGTAGGCCTTATATGCTTTACTATTATATGGATTGGGGTTGCCCGCCTGCAACAGGCCTTATAGGCTTTACTATTTTTGGATCGGGGCTGCCCGCCTACAGCAAGCCTTACAGGCTTTGTTATTATACGGATCGACTTTGTATTATGCTTGGGCTGAAGGAGCCCATCCGGAGTATGTACACACCCCTAGTGAGCATAGATGATCATCGATTTTTGGGATGGACTTCCCAAGGCATGGACTTGCCTTACTTACTACTTATATATATATATATATATATATATGGGATGGATTTTTCCAGGGCATGGACTTTTCTTACTTATTTGTATTGTAATGAGTTATCTGGACACGGGTCTTGTCCGTATCATTTATATTTAGGGATAAATTATCCCAGGGCTGGATTGGTCTTATACGGTACTGAGTGACTAACTGTCAGTCGATGTGTATTTATATACGGGTTGGAACACCCCTGGGCTAGATTGGCCATAAACGGTACCGAGTGACCGGATAATTTGTGACAAGTATTTACATGAGGTCTTTCTACTGAGATGTCATATTTCTCATATCATGCAGTATTGATCTATTTCACTTGTACTGAGTTTAACTGTTGAACTTGAAAGCATGCCTACATTTCTGTACCATTACTTTTACTAGATTGTACCTGCGAAGCTCATCATTTCTTTCAGCCCAGAGGTTAGTCTTGTTACTTATTGAGTTAGTTGTACTCATACTACACTATGCACCTCGTGTGCAGATCCAGGTGCTTTCGGACATGGAGATTGTTAGATTTCAGAGTACTATCAGTTAGAGACTATCAAGGTAGCTGCTTGGCGTCCGCTGACCTTGTCTCTCTTTACTTCAGTTATTGTACTTCTCTATATTTTGAGACAGTAGTTTTTATCAGTCAAATATTGTACTCATATTAGATGCTCATGTACTCAGTGACACCGGATTTTGGGAGTATTATATTTGAAATTGTGAGATTTCTTCCGCTGAATTTAATTATTTGTTTTCAAATTTAAAAGATATGGTGGATTATTGAGATTTTTGGCTTGCCTAGTATTGAGATAGGCGTCATCACGACAGGTGAGATTTTGGGTTGTGACAAGTTGGTATCAGAGCTTTAGGTGACATAGGTCTCACGAGTCATGAGTAGGTTTAGTAGAGTCTTGCGGATCGGTACGGAGACGTCTGTACTTATCTTCGAGAGGTTGTCGAACCCTTAGGAAAATTTACTTTCTTGTATTCTATCGTGCAAAATTGATTCAGCTTGAAACATAACTCTTTGAATTCCTTTCACGCATTCGTATGCGCACATGAGCGCTCGGTATAAGCTGTGCATCGCCGGCTTGTGATTCTATGAACGAGGTTCAAGATGTGTATTATGTGTTTGGTGATGGGCCAGTCTGTAGGACTTGAGGCCAGGTTTAGACAGCAGCTTAGGCTCGGTAGCTTCAGTTGTAATATGTACATTTGGGCTCATATGTCCGGTAATGTCCTTACGAGTGAAATTTGTGGTTCGATGAGCGGTGGAATGGCTTTGTGATGAGTATGATGTGACTGCGGGATGTGTTAAGACGATTTGAATGTGACGAGAAATATTTCCTTAAAATGTAAAGAAAGGCCATTGGGTTTATTTTCGTTTGATTTGACGTACAATCTCGAGTGTGAATATTTTGAAAGATTCTTCACGTTGTTAAGTTTTTGGGGAAAATTAAATTCTCGTGTCTGGTTAATGAGTTTCGACTCAGAAAGATTAAGTGATTTCATAGTAATTGTGGTTGCGAAAGGGTATAACAAGATGCCAATTTGAGACTAAGCAGGTGGGTTATCTCCTGAGGAGTAATCTATGTAGGTGTGTTGCTTATGATGTGAATAGAGAGTTTCTTTTTTGTCGGCGGGGCGTATGTGTTTAGACTTGAATATGAATCTGGTTGAGAAAGTTGACTTGAGTGTTAAGAGAATGAATGCGAGATTAGCGGATGATTGAGGTAATTATGGTTGGTATGTCTTGAGCTTGAGAAGAATTTTCGTTGAACTGACTGTAGTATTATGGCAGTAATAAAGTATGGGTATTGTGAGTTATGAAATGTTTTAATCTATGGCTTTGAGCCAAGTGGGGGAGCTGGCTATTGACAATTCAATTGATGGTTATATGTTAAATTTTAGTTTGGTCTGAGGCATACTTGTGGATTAGTTATGACTTGCAGAGGTTGAGATCGAGGATGATTTGAGTACTAAAATTTCTAAATACGGAATATATTGCGCTTTATGGGTATATGAAAATCACGGGGTGAGTAGGTTGTTATTCGTGAATGATGTAGTGTGCACGGAGTATGAATTTGATAGGTGGTATTAAAGTAGAGTTACTTCTTTGAGTGTTGTTGTGCTAATGGGGCACGTGTCTTTTGGCCTTGGGCGGTGTAATGTGGATTTGAACAAAGGGGGTGACTCTCGGGAAAGTTCTAATGGATTCGAGATTAATATGTAACAATTGAGAATTTTTGGCGGATTTATTTATGGCTAAAATTTGAGATTTAAGTTGGATGGTGTCGAGACTTGTGGTATTTTTGTATATCATTATGGATTTTATATTTCGGTATCAGGAAGGTGAATGAAACGGCCTTAGACTCAAATAATCTATTTTCAGAGTGGGTGTTTCGGTTGTGGTATTTATAGGGGTAATTATGATGTGGTGAGACTCTACAAATATTTTGGTGGCAATATTCTTGGGTTTTGGTGACCTACGTGGTTTGGTCGAGTTAGAGGAATTTAGTTCTAATAGCTTAGTTATGTGCAGATGGATTTCAAAGTATTCTTGACGGTTTAAACTAGATATTTTCTACTGGTGTGGGAAACATGTTGTATATTGTGATTTCCTCCTTGAAGGAAGCGAGAGAAAGGTTTCTAACTAACAAGGTATGTAATTTGTCGGTGACTCAGAGTCGATAATGAGATTCTTGTTCCTTTCACATGGTAGATGTGGTGTGTTGTGTGGGATTTAGATTCACACGCATAAGGTGGCAGTTCAATCTTGAAAGAAAGATCACGAATTTTGGACAGAATGGTCAGTTTCAGATATTTAGAGGAATGTTATAACCGTCCGAGGATCCCTAAGAAAGGTGCGCATTTCAGATGGCGTATTGTGTTTTGACTTACGGATGTTTATCGATATTGCAGTACCCACCTAGTTGATAAACTGCTGATATTCAAATTATTGCTATATGGCACGGAGGAATTATGAGAATATTCCTAGTGGGATGATCGTGCATGAAGGATGTGATAGCCACGCGAGTGTTGGAGTTGTGATCAGTTACGATGGTTCATGTCTACTTATTTGATTGCTCTCGTATGTTATGCTTGAATTAAAGGCCTGTGAACATGCCAGGCGGATTATGTTATTGGCACGTGAGTTGTCTGTGCGGTTTCAGATATTGATACCATAGCACGTGAGTTGTCCGTGCGAGTGATGTTAATGTGAGCTCTAGAAGAGCTGGTTACTGTTATTAAATTTGTGTGTCTTGGTTCTACTATATATAATGAGCTTATAGCATTACATTTGTGGCGTTGCTTGTTGAACTTACAATACAGTTCTCTACTTTGAGACATCTCCCATATTTGGGTACACAGATTGCGCAGTTGTGGCTTAAGTTATATCAATGTGGCGTGTCTGTGGGATAATTGTGTTTAACAAAATAAGGTCATTGGACCTAGAATAGGTACTATTAGGATTGATTATGGTATATTCGAGAGGATTGTGGTTCTGGTTGGGGCGAGAGAGCTCCATGACTTGTTGATCTGATAAGAGGTTATGAATTGTTGATTGTTTCTTTCATCATTGGCAGTGTATGAAGGTTTTGGAATGAGGTTCTGTTGAATGTGGGATTTTATACTAGTACTTGGTTGGTTTGAGTAGTTATTGTGATCAGAAATGGTGCTACGAGTAAGTGAGTTATGTAGTATGTTATGCGATTATATCTGGGATTGTGGTTATGGCTTGGTACAATGTGTTCAAACTCATACAGCGTGTAGATGTGAGATTCAGGTCTTGAAAAGAAATTCTGAATGTTGGAAATTGAAGTCCCAAGTTTCTAGGCTAAGGTTAAATTACTGATTTTCCAGTTATGTCATGTTGTGAGGCCTATACATTTTATATAGAATAGGGTGACGTGAGATCACCCCCGAGTATGTGCGTGGTGAGGTGGCATAGATATTTGAAGGTTAAAAACAACTCTTGGCACATTCGAGGACGAACGTATATTTAAGGGGGGAGATTATAACGACCCGACCGGTTGTTTTGAGCATTTACTCTCCTTTCAACTATTTGAGATTATATACTCTCAAATAGTAAGGCATTTGAGATTAAAAACGACTTCTTCCTCTCCTTTTGAGATTTTATATATATATATATATATATATATATATATATATATATATATATATATATATATATATATATATATATATATATATATATATATATATATATATGGCAAGCCCATGCCCTGGAAAGTCCATCCCGAATATATATAATTATCTACGCTCACTGGGGGTGTGTACAGACTCCGGAGAGTTTCCTTGAGCCCAAGCGTAATACAAAGCCAATATGCCCTATTGCAGGCGGGCAGTCCCAATCCGTAACATGATCTTTAATAGGAGCCTCAGCTCAATTTCTCTAACACGTGGAGAATGTTCAGATAATAACATGATTCATAAATCTTACAACTGCACAGGATTTATTCAAGACACAATTTATATGGTGCACGTCCACATGCTCGTTACCTATTGTGAGTGTCACCTCCAAACAATTTATATCATACTAAATTCGAGGATTCATACTCTCAGAACCAAGTTTAGAAGTGTTACATACCTCAAAACGTATAATTCTTTACTTCGGTATGCCTTTGCCTCGTGAATTAGCCTCCAAACGCCTCGAATCTAGCCATAAATAATTCGTTTCAGTCAACTAAATTTATTGGAATTAATTCCATATGGAAATATAATTTTTCCATAAAAATCCGACAAAAGTTACAAAGGAATTCGGAAGCCCACGTCTCGGAACCCGACAAAAGTTATAAAATTCGAAAGCCTGATCAACCACAAGTCTAACCATACCAATTTTATCAAAATCCGACATCAACTCGACCCTCAAATCTCCAAATTAAACCAAGAGGGTTTTCACAATTTTTCCAACTTAATTCACCAATTAAATGATGGATTCAAAGGCATAACCATGGAAATTAATCAAAATTGGATAAGGATCACTTATCCCAAACACCCACGCAAGAATATCTCCAAAAATTGCCTTCTACCGAGCTTCCAATTTGATTTTGTGTTATGAACTTAAAACCCATGTTTTGGAACTTTTAATTCTGCCCAGAAATGTCTTCATCGCGTTCGCGACCACGGCTTCGCGTTCGTGAGGCACAAAAATTATGCCGCCAAGGTTCCTTCTTCGCGTTCGCGACCTCTTCATCACGTTCGCGATGCCTTCCTACCTCTGCCCTTCGCGTTCGCGAGACACGAGCCATGTTCGCGAAGGCTTAGCACCAGGCAGGCCCCAGCTCCCTTTCCTCTTCGCGTTCGCGTCAACCCACTCGCGTTTGCGTAGCCTTCCCCAGTCTCTTCGCGTCTCCTTGCTCGCGTTCGCGATGGGTAAATCCCAGCAGCCAAAATTCCTTTTTCGCGAATGCGTGAGACCCTTCGCGTTCGTGAAGAACAATACCAGATATCAGTTCGAGTAGTTGCAAAACAAGGAAAAATGATCCGAAACCATCCTGAAACTCACCCGAGCCCCCCGGGACCTCAACCAAATATACCAACAAGTCCTAAAACATCATACGAACTTAGTCGAACTCTCAAATCACCTCAAACAATGCTAAAACCATGAATTACACCCCAATTCAAGCCTAATGAACTTTGAACTTTCTAATTTCTACAAACGACTCCGGAACCTATCAAATCACGTCCGATTGACTTCAAATCTTGCACACAAGTCATAAATGACATAACGGAGGTATTCAAATTTTCAAAATCGAATTTCGACCCCGATATCAAAAAGTCAACCCCCTGGTCAAACTTCCAAAAATTCAACTTTCGACATTTCAAGCCTAATTCCACTACGGACCTGCAAATAATTTTCCGGACATGCTCCTAAGTCCAAAATCACCATACGGAGCTATTAAAATCATCAAAATTAAATTCCAAGGTTGTTTACACATAAGTCAATATTCGGTCAATTTTTCCAACTTAAGTTTTTAATTATGAGACTAAGTATCTCATTTTACTCCGAAATCCTTCCGGACCCGAACCAACTAACCCGATAATCATAAATCAATTGTAAGGCATAAATTGAGGAGTAAATTGGGGAACATGGTTATAATACTCAAAATGATCGGTTGGGTCGTTACATTCTCCCCCACTTAAACATACGTTCGTTCTCGAACGTGCCAAGAGTTGTTTCCAAGCCACCAAATCACTATTTCATCTTATCACGCACGCACCCGGGGGTGATCCCACGTCACCCTATTCTGTGTAAATTGTATAAGCTTGACAACACAACATAATTGAAAATCATTACTTCAATCTTAGCCCATAAATCTTGGAATTCAATTTTCAATATTCAGAATACCTGAAACTCACATCTACACGTTGTATGAGTTTGAACCAGCTGTATCAAGCCATAACCATAACCCCAGATGTAATCACTTAACATACAACACAACTCGCATGCTCGCAGTACCAGTTTCGATCACATTGACTACTCCAAAGTAACCCGGTAATAGTATTAAACCCCATATCAAACAAAACTTCATTCCAAAACCTTCGTACACTGCTGATAATGAAGGAAACACACGGAATCTCATAACACCTTATCAAATCGACAAGTCATAGATCTCTCCCGCCCCAACCAGAACTATAATCACTTTTAAAGACGACCTTCAATATTATCCTCCCAATATACCGAAATCAAACCTGATAGTATCCGTTCTAGGTCCAATGAACTTATATTATTAAACACAACTATCCTATTGATATGCCACACAAATACAACACAATCCACAATTGCGCAACCTCGTACCCAAAATGGAAGATGTCTCAAAGAAGAGAACCGTATTGTGAGTTCAACAAGCACCACCACAACTGCAATGCTATAA
This sequence comes from Nicotiana tabacum, assembly GCF_000715075.1. Lineage (NCBI taxonomy): Eukaryota > Viridiplantae > Streptophyta > Magnoliopsida > Solanales > Solanaceae > Nicotiana > Nicotiana tabacum. Next base: position 1,711,176 of record NC_134103.1, read on the forward strand.
GCTCGTTATATATAGTAGAACCAAGACACACAAATTTAATAACAGTAACCAACTCTTCTAGAGCTCACATTAACATCGCTCGCACAGACAACTCACGTGCTATAGTATCAATATCTGGACCCGCACGGACAACTCACGTGCCAATAATATCAGTATATGGATCTGCATGGACAACTCACATGCCAATAATATAATCTACCTGGCATGGTCACAGGTCTCTAGTCCAAGCATATCATAGAGGAGAAATCAAATAAGTACACATGCATATGATAAATGAAATAAGATTCGCATGCTCCTGGACTTGTATAAATAATATGCCATAGCGTAAGCATGTGCAAAGTCTGTTGTCATACTTCAAATTGGCAAGTTAACGCAAAAAATAGTAACTACCTCGTTTATTCAGGGGAATTAACCTCTTTGTAACCTCAAATGTAGCCCAGATAGTTCTCAACAAAGGTACGAACACGAGAAACGTCATAACTTTATGCTTAACAGTCAACTCTAGGCATATTATAGCCTAAGCATTCTTTCAAGTATGAGTACTTGCTCTAATGGCCGCACAATGGCTCAAACCTCACATATATGCACACTCATAGCGCATAGCTATCACAAATAATTAACGCAACTAGTGCCTCCACCGTGTTTTAAATAAAAAATAGGTCGCAACCCCAAAATAATATACTTTTGAGAACTTCCAGTCTCCAAATTCATCGAATACATGAATCACCGTAACTGATTCCAACTCCAGTACTAAAATGACTAATACATCTTCCATTCACGACAATCCCACGAGGAATACTTTCATAATTCTTCTGTGCCATATAGCAATAATTTGAATTCAGCAGTCTATCAACCATGTGAGTACTGCAATACCGATGAACATCCGTAAGTCAAAATTGAGAAATTCATACTCCGTGTGCACTACATCATTCTTAAGAAACTCTCCACTCACATTCATACTCCGTGTGCACTACATCATTCACAAATAACAACTCACTTATCTCATGATTTTCATATACTCATAAAGCGCAATATAACCCGTATTTAGGAATTTCAGTACTCGAGTCATCCTCGATCTCAACTGCTGCAAGTCATAAGAAATCCACAAGTATGCCTCGAACCAAAACTAAAATTTAATATATAACAATGAAATTAAGCTGTCCGCAGCAGGCTCCCCCACGTGGCTCAAAGTCATAGAACAAAACATTCCATAACCCACAATACCCATACTCTATTACTGCCATAATACTGTTGTCAGTTCAACGAAAATTCTTCTCATGCTTATGCAACACCCACCATAAAATACCTCAATCATCCCCTAAGTTCGCATTTATTCTCGCGACAATCAAGTCAACTTTCTCAACCAGATTCAAATTCAAATCTCAACACATACCCCGCTGGTAGATAAGAAACTCTCTACTCACATTATAAGGAACACACCTACGTAGATTACTCCGCAAGAGATAACCCACCTTCTTAGTCTCAATTACTATGAAATCACTTAATCTTTCCGAGTCCAAACTCATTAACCAGATACGAGAATTTAATTTACCCCAAAATTTAACAACATAAAAGATCTTTCAAAACATTCATACTCGAGATTGTATGTCATATCAAAACAAAAATAAAGCACCCAATGGCCTTCCTTTACATTTCAAGGAAATACTTCTCGTCACATTCAAATCGTCTTAACACATCCCATAGTTACATCATACTCATCACAAAGCCATTCCACCGCTCATCGAGCCACAAATTCCACTCGTAAGGACATTACCGGACATATAAGTCCCAATGTACAGGTTACATCTGAATCTACCGAGACTAAACTCCGGTCTAAACCTGGCCTCAAGTTCTCCAGACTGGCCCATCACCAAAACACAGAATACGCATCTTGAACCTAGTTCATAGAATCACAAGCCGACGATGCACAACTGATACCAAGCGCTCATATGCGCATACGAAATGCGTGAAAGGAATTCGAAGAGTTATGTTTCAAGCTGAATCAATTCCGCACGATAGAATACAAGAAAGTGAAATTTTCCTAAGGGTTCTGAAGCCTCTCGAAGATAAGTACAGACGTCTCCGCACTGATCCGTAAGACTCTACTAAACCTGCTCATGACTCGTGAGACCTATGTCACCTAAAGCTCTGATACCAACTTATCACGACCCAAAATATCACTTGTCGTGATGACGTCTATTTTAATACTAGGCAAGCCAACAATCTAAATAAACCACCACATCTTTTAAGTTTGAGAACAAAATAATTAAATTCAGCAGAAGAAACTCACAATTTCAAATATAGCACTCCCAAAACCCGGTGTCACTGAGTACATGAGCATCTAATATGAATACAATGTTTGACTGATAAAAAAACCACTGTCTAAAAGTATAGAACAATACAATAACTGAAGGAAAGAGAGACAAGGTCAGCGGACGCTAGGCAGCTACCTTGATAGTCTCCAATTGGTAACACACTGAGGTCTAACAGCTGCCGTGTCTAGAAGCATCTGGATCTGCATACAAGGTGCAGAGTGTAGTACGAGTACAACCAACTCAATAAGTAACAAGACTAACCTCTGGGCTGAAAGTAGTGACGAGCTTCGCAGGTACAGTCCAGTATAAGTAATGGCACAAAATGTAGGCATGCTTTCAAGTTCAACAGTTACACTCAGTACAAGTGAAATAAATCAATACTGCATGATATGAGGAATATGACATCCCAGTAGAAAGACCTCATGTAAATACTTGCCACAAATTATTCGGTCACTCGGTACAGTTTATGGCCAATCTAGCCCAGGGGTGTTCCAAACTGTATATATATATATACATCGACTGACAATCAGTCATTCAGTACTGTATAAGGCCAATCCAGCCCTGGGGTAATTTTTCCCCAAATGTAAATGATACGGACAAGATCCATGTCCAGGTAAATTCATTACAATACAAATAAGTAAAGCAAGTCCATGCCTTGGAAAAATCCATTTTGAATATATATATATATATATATATATAAAAATCAGTAAGTAAGGCAAGTCCATGCCATGGGAAGTCCATCCCGAATATATATAATTATCTACGCTCACTGGGAGTGTGTACAAACTTCGGAGGGGATCCTTAATACAAAGCCAATATGGCCTACTGCAGGCGGGCAGTCCCGATCTGTATAATAATAAAGCCTATCAATATGGCCTACTGCGTTGCGCAGCTCAATCCCATAAATATCCTCACAATGGACAAATATTACTGAGTGTGAAATGTATATTTTTAAACAATTAATTCAACAGCAACACGACCCCATGGGTCCCAAAATATTGGCACGTATCCTAAACATGATCTTTAATATGAGCCTCAACTCAATTTCTCTAACATGTGGAGAATGTTCAGATAATAACATGATTCATAAATCTTATAATTGCACAGGATTTATTCAAGACACAATTTATATGGTGCAAGTCCACATGCTCGTCACCTATCATGAGTGTCACCTCCAAATAATTTATATCATACCAAATTCGGGGATTCACACCCTCAGAACCAAGTTTAGAAGTGTTACTTACCTCAAACCGTGTAATTCTTTACTCTAGTATGCCTTTGCCTCGTGAATTAGCCTCCAAACGCCTCGAATCTAGCCATAAATAATTTGTTTCAGTCAATAAAATTTATTAGAATTAATTTCATATGAAAATATAATTTTTCCATAAATATAATTGTGGGGCCCACGTCTTGGAACCCGACAAAAGTTATAAAATCCGAAAGCCCAATCAACCACGAGTCTAACCATACCAATTTTATCAAAATCCGACATCAACTCGACCCTCAAATCTCCAAATTAAACCAAGAGGGTTTTCACAATATTTCCAACTTAATTCACCAATTAAATGATGGATTCAAAGGCATAATCATGAAAATTAATCAAAACTAGATACTGATCACTTACCCCAAACACCCATATAAGAATATCTCTAAAAATTACCTTATACCGAGCTCCCAATTTGATTTTGTGTTATGAACTCAAAACCCCCATTTTGGAACTTTTAATTCTGCCCAGAAATGTCTTCATCGCGTTCGCGACCATGGATTCGCGTTCGCGAGGCACAAAAATTGTTTCGCCAAGGTTCCTTCTTCGCGTTAGCGACCTCTTCATCACGTTCGCGATGCCTTCCTACCTCTGCCCTTCGCGTTCGTGAGACACGAGCCGCGTTCGCGAAGGCTTAGCGCTAGGCAGGCCCCAGCTCCCTTTCCTCTTCGCGTTCGCGTCAACCCACTCGCATTCGTGTAGGCTTCCCCGGTCTCTTCTTCGTGTTCGCGTCTCCTTGCTCGCTTTCGCGATGGGTAAATCCTAGCAGCCAAAATTCCTTCTTCGCAAACACGTGAGACCCTTCGTGTTCGCGAAGAACAATACCATATATCAGTTCCAGCAGTTGCAAAATAAGGAAAAACGATCCGAAATCATCCCGGAACTCACTCGAGCCCCCGAGGAGCTCAACAAAATATACTAACAAGTCCTAAAACATCATACGAACTTAGTCGAACCCTCAAATCACCTCAAACAATGCTAAAACCATGAATTACACCCCTAATTTAAGCCTAATGAACTTTGAAATTTCCAATTTCTATGAACGACTCCGGAATCTATCAAATCACGTCCGATTGACCTTAAATTTGCACACAAGTCATAAATGATATAATAGAGGTATTCAAATTTTAAGAATCGGATTTCGACCCCCGATATCAAAAATTCAACCCCCCGGTCAAACTTCCCAAAAATATAACTTTCGGCATTTCAAGCCTAATTCCACTACGGGCGTCCAAATAAATTTTCGAACTTGCTCCTAAGTCCAAAATCACTATACGGAGCTATTGGAATTATCAGAATTAAATTCCGAGGTCGTTTACGTATAAGTCAATATCCAGTCAACTTTTTCAACTTAAGTTTTCAATTATGAGACTAAGTGTCTCATTTCACTCCGAAATCCTTCTATACCCGAACCAACTAACCCGTTAAGTCATAAATAAATTATAAGGTATAAATTAAGCAGTAAATTGGAGAATGTGGTTATAATAATGAAAATGACCGGCCGGGTAGCCTACATCTCTGATTCTCTTTTCCAAACTCTTTAGAGTTTCAATATCTTTGGCTTCCTCTGTAGCCTCCTTAAGGAAAACTTGCAAAGCACAAAGACTTTGATAAGTAGATTCAACATGTTGTTGTGGTATACAGCTTCCACAAACCAAACGTTGGTTAGGCTGCAGGAGTTGTTGTAGTGTATGCATAAGTGAAGAAAGAGCGGCATAAGCCATTCTTCTTCTCTGAGTTTGAGAGCCTAAAATTATTTTGTATATTGTATGAGTAATGGACTAATGGTTGTTGCAGTTTTGCTGAAATGCCTAAAGATAGAGCTGTGCAAATCTAATCCTATATTGCGCGGACTCTCCAAAATGCTGCACCACCCGTATCAGATCATCCAAAAATACACTGCTTTTGGAGTATCCGACACGCACTCGATGGCATTTTTGGAGAGTCCGAGCAACACAGATCTAATCTACCTTCTTCAGTAGCTTAGTTATTAAGCCTCAAAATTGTGTCCAAACAGGTGTAAGTACTATTTATTTACACCTTTTTTTTCCTAAGGCTTAGGACAGTCCCCTTTGTCATTTTCTTTAATAAAGTTGATGGATTGCCATTTTCTTTAATAAAGTTGATGGATTGCCAATTGGTCTGTTGACAAATGACCACACAATCCATTCCACTTTGTGTCACACCCATTTTTTACCTTACTAACCCTCTTTAAAAGAGATAAAAGTGATTTTGAAGCTCAAAAGGGTTTTTCAATTAAAAAGTGACGAAATATTTGTTTAAAAGAGATTTTCTCAGAGTCGCCACTTGGCATATAATCTCGATGTGCCAAGTCACCATTTAAAATCAATTTTTCCTTAAAAACACATTTGACTCTAAACCAGTTTGCACCAGATATTCTAGATAAGGGAGTTCATTTGACTCGGGGAGAAGGTGTAGGCATTCCCCGAGTCCCGTAACTAGTACGGTTGCATGCATGATCTAGTTGGATTTAAAGAATACTCTAATTGAGGTAAAACATACAAAAAAGAAAATAAACATAAAAGAGGTTCAAGGTTGTCCCTACCTAATAAAAGAAAAGAAGATAACAAAAATAAATCTAATTATCCTACTATGCCTACATAATATCGCCTCGGCCTCCTTTTACATTCACTTTGGGGCATTCCCCTGATAAAAATACTTACAAAGTCTACGGGGCATTCCCCTAAATATGAACTAAAGGGAACGACCTCTCACCTCGAATAAAATAAAAGAAAGACCTAAAGTTTTTCTATCCGAGTGTTGTCGGCCTAAGCATGCTACTAGGGATTTAATTAATAAAAAAATAAAATAAAAGCAGCAAGATCATTTAAGCTCAATTTCCTTCACATTTTTAAAGCCAATTCCCATGACCCATTTGTCTCATAACAAGATTGTATTTATATCAGATTAAAATCAAACAACTAAAATCCAAAACATTTACCAAAACAAACAAGATGTTGAGCCACAGTAATAAAATAAAAATAAAGTATCGGACAACTGAATATTAATCTAAGAAATAAACCATCAAAATCGTACCATAAAAAAACACATGAAAGTGACAAGAATAAGAGAATAGAGAAAGAATTGGACCTTAAGCAACAAATATCTTTCCCAATGTATTCAGAAGAGTCTCCGAATCAAACCTTACACCCAAACGACCTACGTATGAGATGGAAACTCAAAAGTAGCAACCAAACTTTAAACGAAGAATTGGACCACGATCGAAAATGAAATGATAGGAACTAAACCCGAACCTCGAACGGCAACCTCGTTGCTTTTTCCTTTCTTGGATCTGAGCTCCTAAAATGTAAAGCACACTGAATTATAACTTTGTTTTATCAATCAGAGAAGTCTTTCGGGTGGAAATACGATAGTGTTCAGGTGGTGTCGATGGTGATAATGATGGAAATAAAATGGACAATGAGGAAGGGGATCGAAAGCTTGCTTCTGCTGCCCCGCTATGGATTTTCTCGCGTCCCTTCTGTTTTTCTATTTCTTTGTCCGTTCCTCTCTCACTCTCGTTGTGTGTGTGCAGCTGCCTAGGGTCTTTAGGGTTAGAAAAGGTTATAATTAGGATTTTAAATAGGTGTGGGAAAATAACAAGGTCCATTAGATTAAAAGAAATGAAAGGGTAGGATTGAAATGGGTGTTGAGCGGGTAAGCAGGTCTAGTGGGCTAATGGAATTGGGCTGGCCTCTTTTGTCCTAAAGCAAGTTAAAATAATGAGCCTAAACTATTAAAATACTACCAAAATATTAATTAGTCCTATGTAAGTAGAGTAAACTATTAAAATAAAACTAAACACTAAAATAAAACTGTTTTTGGTATTTTTCAAATATCATACTAAAAATAAAAATAGGAGTAAGTTAAAATCATAGCGAAATTAAAATAATATCACTTCCAAAAAGAAAACTAAGTACGTCAAATAAATATATGTATAAAAATGAGAAATAAAGGATGAAACTATTTTTGTAGTTTTCAATTTTTATGCCTTAAAACTAGAATTAAAATTAATAATAGAGTGAAATCCTGTAAAAATAAACTCAAATAAATATTCTAAAAATACTAAGACTACTAAAGATAATCCTAATGTGCGGGTCAAAAATTACATGCTTACAGCTGCCCCTATTTGCTCGAAAACCCGAAGTGTTTTTGATCAAAGAATCAAGTAAGCGACGTAATTGATTTCTAACCCGACACTTATTCAAAAATAAAATAAAGATGGATAAAAGATTGTGACTGAGCCCTGGTATTTGAGCTGCCTACATATCCTTGGCTATAAAGGAATCAAACCATGTGTAGTTCATAAGTGAATGAAGTGATGGAGTATGATTAGATGATGAGAGAGTCGAGTGAGGTACCGTTCGAGGTTCCGGTCCGCGGTGTCTGCCATTACATAAAAAATAAAAGCAAAAATGACTACAAAAAAATAAAAGAAAAATACAAGATCATATCTACTTCGTGTCTCGAATCTTCCTTGAATCTTCAACATGAAACTAAAAATCAACCATATTCTTCAGGTGGGCATCCTGCTGACTTGAACTTGAAGAAAATTGAAAGTTGACCCTATTCTTCAGGCGGGTTCTTGGAACTTCTCTGACTTGAACTTGAAAACTAAAAGTTGAACCTGTTCTTCAGGCAGGTCCTGGTACTTCTCACTTGAACTTGAAAACCAAAGGTTGACCCTGTTCTTCAGGCGGGCTCCTGGTGCCTCTCCGACTTGAACTTGAAAACTGAAAGTCACTACAAAAAAATGCTAAATTTACGGAGGTTTGATTGTGGCGCTTACTTAACCTCCACAATCTATATCAAATTATAGGAGTTTATTTACCCCCGCAAATATATTATATTTACGGCGGTCGGTAACCTCCTCAACCCTTAAAAAAATAGCACCCACTAACCCTATGTTTCCCTCATTTTTTTAATCCTTTCCCTCTCTTTTTTTCCTAAACCCCTTTCTCATTTTCAGCTACCCTTCTCTCTTCCCCTCGCTTCATTTTTAGAAACCCTCGCCCACTCTAACCAAATCCTTAACAGACCTACCAGACAAGGGATGAAAATGAGCAGCCCACTCTAATACAAAACCTTTAATTGGATGTAAGTTTATTTGATTTCGCTCTTTCATACAAATTCCTGTTCGATTTTGCTTTGATTTTGCTCTTTCATTCTTTGATTTTACTTTTTTGTCTTTCTTTCTTCATGCATGTGGCTTTTAAGTTTATTTTCTCTGTTAATTTGTGTTTTTTCTTTACTGATTTTTTTCTCTTTCTTTCATCTTGATGTTTTTTGATTCTCAACAGAAAGTAGCAGAAATTTGGTAGAATCGGTGTATTTTGAAGAAGGATATAACACTCTTTGTTG